>NC_037668.1:211712253-211950392 GCF_003255815.1 Theropithecus gelada | reverse complement strand
AAAGGAAGGAAGGAAGGAAGGAAGGAAGGAAGGAAGGAAGGAAGGAAGGAAGGAAGGAAGGAAGGAAGGGAGGGAAAGAAAGAAAGAAAGAAGAGAGAGAGGAGGGAGGGACGGAGGGAGGGAAGGCAGGCAGGCAGGCAGGCAGACTGATGTTGAGCTTTCTGCCCCACCTAAGGAGGGAGAGGCCTGTGGTCAGTATAGACACAGACAACCTCAGCACTCCAACTGTGAGAATAAAACTTGAAGCTAATTTGCTCCTCTGTGCAAGACAGAGAAAAATCATTAACAATTCAAATAGGGATTTGGTTTGAATGCCTGGGAATGAGCTAAATGACAGAAAAATAAGGGAAGCAGCAGAGTAAGACAAAGAGGTCAAGAGGGGCAGGAACGTGAGACTTTGCAGTCCATGGCAGAGATGAGAAGCTGCCAGAAACCCCGAAGAGCCCCTCCCACGACTTGCAGAGGCACAGATGGAAGTCCAGCCGATGAGATGATCATCCGTAGTCCTCCTGCTCGCCTGCAGGGGTCAGACTCTAGGATGCCCTACTGTGGCCCACCTCCTGCTATCCATACCCTTACATCTCCTGTCCTTGAGTGTGGGCAGGACCTGTGACTTGCCTGTGAGCAACAGAATATTGCAAAAGTGATAGACGTCACTTCCATGATAAGGTTACATGAGATTGTTATTTCTGCCTTACAGTCACACTCTGTTGCCTTCTTGACTTGCATATTTTAATAAAGCAAGCATTCATGTTGAAAGCTACATGGTAGGAAATTGTTGGTGACAACAGCAAGGAACCAAGGGCCTCAGGGAAACTATTTGAAAGCAACTGATTCCCTGATTCTAGTGAACAACCAGGTAAGCTTGGAGGCAGTTCTTTCCCCTGTTAACTCTTTAGATAATACAGCAGGTGTAGCTGACATCTGGATTTCAGCCTGTGACCCAGAAACAGGGGACCCAGCTAAGTCATGCCTGGACTCCTGAACCACAGAATGCCTGGACTCCTGAACCACAGAATGTCTGGACTCCTGAACCACAGAATGTCTGCACTGGGACATTTGTCTTCTCTGGCCTTTGGATTCAGACTCAGCTGAAACTTATACTATCAGCTTTCCTGGTTCTCAGGCCTTTAGACTTGAACTGGAACTATAGCTTCAACTTTCCTGGGTCTCTAGCTTGCTCATTTCAGATTTCCTCCTTTTCAGCCTCCACAATCACATGAGCCAAGTCCTTAAACAATCTCTCTCTCCTCTCCACCTCTGTTGTATATATATCTATATGTATAAATACACACACACACATATACACATACACATATATATGTGTGTGTATAGATTGTGTATGTATATAATTGTGTATATATATAGCATATATATCTACTATATATACACATTTATATATTGTATGTATAGGTATTATATATGTATAATATGGATGTATATGCATTATATGTGTATCTGTATTATATCTGTATAATTGTGTATATATACATAATTGTGTGTATATATCCATATATATACACACATACATACATATAAATATAAAGTAATGGTTTTAGATATTTACTTCAGATATTAGCCAGTGCCATGGCTTGGTTGGTTGAAGTGCCTGTCCGGTAGATGTTTACTTCAGATATCTGAGGAAACTTGTACTATTAAAAGCTATAAAGCAACAAAAACTGCTAGTCTGACTAAAATGTCCTATGAAATAGATACCCCGAGACCTGCGTTTCCAGGGTCTTAAGAATACTTTGCCAACATTAACTTTACTAAGTCCTACATCACCTCTGTTAGTATTATCACACCCCCATTTGAAAGATGTAGAAAGAATCAGACTGGAAAGTGTAACAGGGAGTCCCAGGTCACAAGCTTGTGTGCCTGGAATATAAAACCTTTAAGGGCTGGGCATTTGGGATGTCTTCTTTTTCCATATTGACAAGAACTAGTCATGTAAGGGACAGCTTAGGAAGACTATTATTTGTAAGTCTCCTTCCTCTCTTTTCCAAGCCTTTTGCATAGCCGTTTTCATAAATGCTTATGAATTATACATCAGTAGAATCTCTGTATTCTGAATGCACTTACACTTCAAAGAGCTGTGCAATCTTGAATTCATTATTTTGCTTATTTTTCCTTTATTACTCCTCTTCATTTTTGCTAAACATTGCTCCTGCAATAGGCACACTATACCTTGCCAAAGCCCTAACAATTTAGAGTAGAAGAAAACGCTTCCCTCTTCTTATTCATATTTTATCCTTCAAATTTCAGAACATTATTCTGACTTCTGACTATGGCTGAGTAAAGAGGTCACAAATTTCTCCCCACTATCACCAAAAAAAAGCTATAAAGCTGAGAAAAATTAACAAAATTAGCCATTCTGATGCTATGGAAATTGACCAACAATATAAAGAAATCTGAAAAGAGCTTATGCTTGATTAACTGCTGAACTTTAGTTCAGAATAGCAAACATCTGTGTTATTCTTTCCTGGAGTTTCTCTTATTTACCCCCAAGCTCAGTCAACAAGGAGGTTCTTCCAGACCATGTCATACCATGAGGACCAGCAGCTTTGCTGACAGTGGTCAAAAAGGACACACTCAATTTAGAGTGGCATAAAATACCCATGCCTAGTGTTAGGGTAAGTGAAACTGATGACCTTAGTGGTGGGTAGGCAGGAAGGACCAAGGACTCTACTATCCTGAGGGTTTACTCATGGATGGGGCAAACCTATCTTAGATGAAGCCACCAACACAGAGGAGATCAAAGAGGGAACAAACTGTCCGCATACTCCTGGCTTACACTAAGCTACACACATGCACAAAGGAGACACAAAAGAGCCCAAGGAAAAGTAAAAGCTGGGCATACTTGAAAACACCTTGAGCTTTTAATGTGCTCTCTGCCCATGTTTAGATCTATTAACAGAGGACAGAAGCCATACTGGCTTGGGGTATTTGAAGACAACAATTATCGAATCATTAGGTGATAGTAGACATAATGTAGACGTAGGGCCAACACCTAGGGAGTCAGGCTTAAAAATAAAATATGAATGTTTCAAAACTCTACAGTCATATAACATAGGGGAAAACAGACCAATTTAGCCAAAATTAACAGACAGACAAAGAGCAACAGTAATAAATTTCAGTGAAATTTTTTAAAAAATCAGAATCCAGAGCTGCCACAATGCATAATCAAAAATGTCCAGTTTTCAATAAAAATTATAAGACATACAAAGAGACAGGAAAGTATGATCCATACTCAGGGCAAAAAAAAAGCTGTCAAATAAAATGGCCACTGAGTGTTCTCAGATGTCTGATTTAGAAGAAGTAGAGCACCTATTACAAATATTTCCAAAGAATTTTTAAAAACACATTTAAAGAATGAAAGGAAAGTATGATAACAATGAATCATTAAATAGAGAATCTCAGTAAAGATATTATACATTGTTTTTTAATGGAAATTATTGAGTTGAAAAGTACAATAACTGAGAAAATCTCAAAAGTATATTTGAGATGGCAAAAGAAAACAACAATGAAATAAAAGAAAAATTAATAGATATTACACAATATGAGTAGCAGAGAGACACAAAGACAGAAGAAAATTGAACAGAGCTTTACAGACCTGTGGGACAACATACATCAACAAGAACATGGGGAATGAAGCTTTATTGAAAAAAATACCATATTTTACTGAAATTTAGTATTAATCTGAAGTAGATTGTGCTAAATTAAGATGCATATTGCAATATCAAGAGCCACTAAAAAGAAAAAAGTCACAACTATAGTAAAAAGTTATCAACAGAGGAATTAAAATGGTATGCCAAATAACATTTATTTAATGTAAATGAACACAGTAAAGGAAGGACTTAGAAACAGAGAGACAAGAGACATATGGGAAACAAGGAAAATGGCAAATATAAATCCAACTATATCTATAATTCCTTTAAATGTAAATAGTCAAAACACACCAATTAAAAGACAGCTGACTCACAAGTAAGATCTAACCATATGCTGCTGGATATCTAAGGTTCGAAGTCACATTTACATTTCAAAGATTCAAACTGGTTGAAAAATCAAAGGATGGAAAATGATATGCCATACAAACAGTAACCAAAAGGTGGTTGTGATACAGAAGATAGAAAGAAATTATGTAGGCAGATAGTGAGGGCAAAAGAGTCCTTGGCAGAACTTCGCTTCTAACAGCCCAAGAAATCATTTATTTTCTAACAAAGAGCAGCCTGAAAGATCGAGCTGCAAACATAGATAAGGAAGCTGGAAGCTTGCACAGGGGAATGGCGGCAGCTGCGCCAATAGAAAAGGGCTACCTGGGGACCAGGCATGTCCATCATGGAAACTCCATCTTTCCTATTTTGTTAGCATGTGTACAGTAAGAAAGAAATGGACAACACGGAGAAGCTCAGGCAGAGAACCCACCTGCATAATGAAAGATTGGGGCGGGGGCTGCCAGGGATTCATGCCCTATGCAGATGCCACATGTGGTCCTAACCATTATTTCTTACCCAGTGTAGATCAGACGCCACCTCCCCACCAGCTGATCTATAACCCCCCTGCATTTCACAGCACATCAGCAACCCATTTTTCTGGGACCCCTCTCTGTAGCAGAGAGCTGTTCTCTTTATTTTGCCTATTAAATTTCCACTCTTAACCTCACTTTCTGTGTGTCCACGTCCTTGATCTCTGTGGCCGTGAGACGATGAACCTTTGGTGTCACCCCAGACAACAAAGCCACTTCAGTTGGAGTGGCTACAGTAATAACAAGAAAGAGATTTTAAGACAAAAAATATTATGAGAGACAAAGAGGAACATTTCATAATGATAAAAACATCAACATATCAGCAAAATGGAACAATTATAAATACATATACATCTGAAAACAGACAGAGTGCAAACACACATGAAACAAACATTGACAGAATAAAAAAAGAAACAAAATTCAAAAGTAATCAATCTGGATTTTAATATCTGACTCTCAATAATGAATAGAACGGCGTGGCAGAAAAACAGCAAAGAGACAGATGACTGAAGCCGGCTAACTGACACATACAGCACACTCTACCCAATGATTATAGAATAAAAATTCTTTTCAAGTGCACATGGAACGTTCTCCAGAATAGACCATATGCTAGGCCATAAAGCAAGTTTCAGTAAATTTTAAAAAATTGAAATCATATACAGTATATTTTCCAACAAGAGAACTAAATCAGAAGTCAACAACAGAATAAAAATTAGGAACCCACCACAGTTTGTAATATAAACAACACACTTCTAAATGATCCATGGGGTCAAAAAAAAACAAAAAAACAAAAAAAAAACCACAAGAGAAATTAGAAAATATTTAAACTGAATTGCAGTGCAAACACGATATAAAATTTATGAAATGCAGCTAAAGCAGTGATTAAAGAGAAATTTATAAATGTAAAAAGAAGATTTCAAGTCAAATACATAAGATTCTGTAGCAGAACAAGCCGCAGACAAAACCCCTCAGACACCAAGTTAAAGAAGGAAGGGGTTTATTCGGCCGGGGGCATCGGCAACACTCCTGTCTCAAGAGCCAAGCTCCCCGAGTGGGCAATTCCTCTCCCTTTTAAGGGCTCACAACTCTAAGAGGGTGCGCATGAGAGGGTCGTGACTGATTGAGCAAGCAGTGGGTACGTAGCTGGGGGCTGCATGCACCAGTAATTAGATCTGAACAAAACAGGACAGGGATTTTCACAGTGCTTTTCCATACAATGTCTGTAATCTATAGATAACAGAACCGATTAGGTCAGGGGCCAATCTTTAACTACTAGGCCCAGGGTGCGGCACCAGGCTGTCTGCCTGTGGATTTCATTTCTGCCTTTTAGTTTTTACTTCTTCTTTCTTTGGAGGCAGAAATTGGGCATAAGACAATATGAGGGGTGGTCTCCTCCCTTATTCCCCCCCCGGCCACCTTTGAAAATCTCACTCAATAGTGGGAGTTCTCACTTTCATTCTCACTACCCAAGTCTTCTTGCAAGACAGATTGATAGTGATTCATATAGTATACTTATGCTGAAGTATTTTCGTGAACTAGGAGCAAGACACAGCCTAGGTCTTTAGAAGGAAACTTCTGCAGGTCTCAAGCCAGGGCCTCCCTGAAGATAGTAGGGGAGTTCTTGAGCCATTGGAGAAGCTGGTCCAAGTGTACTGAGTAGTAACACCTGACTTCAGATCTTCCCACTGAAAGGCAAACAGCTTCTGGCTCTCAGGAGCTATTCTGATGCTAAAGAAGGCATCTTTTAAGTCCCGTAAACCAGCTGTCCTTAGCCAGCAGCAGCCCTAACAATGTGTAAGGGTTAGGAACTGTTGGGTGCAGAGTCACTGTAGCTTGGTTGACGAAGCACAAGTCCTGTACTGGCCAACAGTCCTTGGTCTCTGGCTTAGGGACAGGCAGGGGTGGGGTGGGTGTCCCAAGGAGACTGGCAAGGAACTATAATTCCATAGGCTTTCAAGCACCTGAGATGAACCTGGATTCCTTCGAGAGCTTCTCTGGGAACCAGATACTGCTTTTGTCTAATTGGTTGGGCCCTAGGCTTAACTTCTATGAGTACAGGGGCTTGGTTGACTGCCAGTCCTGGAGGATTATCCTCTGCCCATACTCAGGGCCATTGCTTAGCTAGAGCTGGTTTTATCTCTTGGCCTGGCTCAGTTAAAAAAAGTCTCCATTCTTCTTCCCGGGAGACCATAAGGGCCATGATAACTCCTTTTCCCGGTAACTTCAGCTGTAAAGAGCCCTGTTTTGTAAAGGAGATGGTAGCTCTCAGCTTGCTAAGCAAGTCTCTTCCCAGCAAGGGCAAGGGACAGCCAGGCATGTACAAGAACTGGTGAACTATCTCATGTCCCCCCCACCAAGCAGGTCGGTGGCAGACAGAAAGCCTGCTTAGTGGAAACTCCTTTTGCTCTGATTGTATCAATGGTTTTCTTGGATAAGGGGGTGACCGGGGTGGTCACTACTGAATGTTCAGCACTAGTATCGACCAAAAACTTAATGTCCTTGTCCCCAGTTGTAATCCTGACTGTGGCTCATTGGGGGTGCTTGAGTCCAGTCCCCTTCAGTCCAATAGCTCTTCAGCCAGACTGAACAAAGCTCCCTCATCTTTATCTGAGGTCTTCTGTTCCGAATTACTTTGCTTTTCCTTCAGTTGGGGACAATGTCCTATTTCCTTACAATAGGCGCATTGGTTACGTTGCAAGCGTGGGCAATTAGACTGGGTATTCTTCTAGTAACCCCCCTTTCCCTCTCCTTTAGGGGTAATTCCCCTAATGGCTGTGGCCAGTAAGTCAGCGTTTCACCTAGACTGGCATTCGCCTTCCTTATGACTAAGGCCATGTTAATCATGTGCTGCATTTTAGGGCCATCTGGATCAAAAGGAGTGTACATATGGTAAGCCTCACACAGTCTTTCATAGAATTGCACTGGACTCTCCTCTTTACCCTGGATGACCTCAGAGACCTTATTTACATTTGTAGCCTTTTGAGCCCCTTTCTTTAAACCTTCTATTAATGCCTCATGGTACTGTCTTAGCCTGTCCATGTCTGGTCCCTCATTTGGGTCCCATTGGGGGTCTGTTCCTGGCAGCTGAATTCTGTTTTGGGGTTTTGGTAATTAGCTGGGACATGCTCCTCTAGCCTCTTAGCTGCCACCTGGAGCACCCTTTGCCTTTCATCTGTACTAAAGAGGTACATGAGCAGCTGGTGGCAATCAGCCCAAGTAGGATTATGAGTCTGCATAATAGTTTGGAGCAAGTCAATTAAAGCTTGAGGCTTTTCAGTGTAAGATGGAGTATTATTTTTCCAATTGAGGAGGTCAGCGGAGGTGAAAGGTTGATACACAAAGGCATGCCTTTCCACCATGTGTCCATCCTCATCTACCCCAGTATATCACTGCTCTCTCAGGGGCATTTGGATTCCAGTCTTAGGCCATAAGTGAGTTGCCAAGGAAGGAGTTTCTCCCATGGCTTCACTTCCTCTTATGTCTACTGTAGGTGGTCTAGGAGTGTGGCTATCTGGTGGAGGTGGAGGTACTGTGGGCTCAGGGGTGGGGAACCCTTCCTCTCAATAAGGAGGGGGTACTGCTGGTACCAATTCCTGCCATGATTCTTCTGGTGTTGGGTCGGACAGGACTTTTGGTGCTGACTTCCCTCAGCAGGTGGAGCGAGGACCTTCCTTAACTAACTGTCCCTTTGCTACTAGTACTGCTGCTGCCTGTCCTCTTAACCACTGTGAGGGGTCCAAAACTAGCTGTAACCAAGGATCTATATATGGGAACTGATCTGGGTGCCCTGGCTTACAGGTTACCCTATGCCATACCTTCGAGACAAGGGACCTGTCCAGGCTTCCTTCTGATGGCCAACCCACCTCTAATGCTGGCCAGTCTATCTCACACGAAGTTTTAAGTTTTCCTGGTGTCACAGTACTCCATAGTCTCCCTTAAATCCTTTCTTGAAATTTTTCAACATAGTTCCTAGTAGGGTGGGCTTATTTGTGCCTGACCCATGCTTCTTTGAGACAAAACACTATGCTCACACCACACGCACACCACAAAACAAAGAACCGGTAAAAAGGGCACACACTCACACTTTTGCAGTTTACACTGAACCAAAATCAAAACCAAACTCAGAGTATCAAGAAATCCAAGCCAGGTCAAAACTAAAACCAAAGTATCAAGCAATCCAAGTCAAGTCAAAAACAAAAACCAAAGTGCTGGTACAGGCACACCATGGGTGATCAGGCCATGGTTCCACTCAAATGGAGTGGGCAAGTTCCAAAGACTAGTCTTAGCAAGTTTCAGATGTCCAGACTCCAAGAACCACTTCCTTCCCGGTGTTCAGCCACTGCATTGATCCTCCACGGGGGCCTGCCACGTGCTGCTCTGGTGAGGCATTCCACCGGGGCAACTGCCTACCCGGGAGTGCTCTCAGGATCCGCATCACTCAAGCTGGCCAGAGTGCCCCGCAGGGATGCTCCACAGGGCAGGCCTAAACCTCCTAAGGGGCTGCCTTGACTGTCCATTAATCACCTTGCTTCCCAGTCAGGGAACCAAGAAATGTAGCAGGACTAGCCACAGACAAAACCTCTCAGACACCGAGTTAAAGAAGGAAGTGGTTTATCCGGCTGGGAGCATCGGCAAGACTCCTGTCTCAAGAGCCGAGCTCCCCAAGCGAGCAGTTCCTGTCCCTTTTGAGGGCTCACAACTCTAAGGGGGTGCACATGAGAGGGTCGTGATCGATTGAGCAAGCAGGGGGTACGTGGCTGGCGGCTGCATGCACTGGTAATTAGATCGGAACAAAACAGGACAGGGATTTTCACAGTGCTTTCCTATACAATGTCTGTAATCTATAGATAACATAACTGATTAGGTCAGGGGTTGATCTTTAACTACCAGGCCCAGGGTGTGGTGCCAGGCTGTCTGCCTGTGGATTTCATTTCTGCCTTTTAGTTTTTACTTCTTTCTTTGGAGGCAGAAATTGGGTATAAGACAATATGAGGGGTGGTCTCCTTTCTTATTCCCACCTTAATAAACTAGTGACAGAGGAAAACCAAACCCAAAGCAGAAGAAAGGAGATAATAAAGATAAGAGCTGAAATCAATTAAACGAAAACAAGAAAAGAAATAGGGAAAATGAATAAAACCAAAAAATCAGTTCTATGAAAAGATCAACAAAACTGATAAACGTTTTATTAAACTGATTGTTACAGGACTGCCAGGTTCATATGCCCATTGCACAGCAACAGACCAATACATTGAACAGCAGGGTTGCAATGGAGAAAGAGTTTAATAATTGCAAGTTGAAAATGAAGAAACAGGAGGAATTCTCATGCCTCAAATCTGTTTGGTCCAGGGGTTCTGGAAAAGGGTTTTTAAAGGGATTTGTGGAGGACAAAGGGCTGGAAAATTTAGTGTCATTGATGCCAGGTGAGGTGTCAGAGCCCAGGCATCAAAAAGTGGTTGACTCATGGGTTGGTCAGAATTTACTGTCAATATACGTTTGAAAAAGGAAAGTTGTATTAGAAAGAAAGAAAGCTGCTAGAGTGCAGCGGGTACCTCGGTAAGGGAGAACTGAGTGCACCAAGGGGCACTTTTCCTTAATGGTATTTATGGACCTTAAAGTGAAAGCTGAAGGGCAATTTGCATGACAAATAATTACATTTGCAGACATCTTGGTACCTTAATGTTGGCAAGGGTTGCACCATGAGTTTCGGCATGCATGCATTCTGGAGATGTAGAGAAATTCTAGTTACTTATAAATTTTAAGTTAAAAAGGGGCTGAGAACCAGGTGCCTTTAGATAATAAGGAAGTCTAAATTCCTTAGATAAGCAGGTTTTTGTCTCCAGGGCCTGCCTGATCACCAGGTGATCTCTGTTTTCCTTATTATCCCCCTGACAAATATTTTGGTTAAATATTTGACTCTTTGTATTCCCCTATGCTCATGTCTACCTGCTGTCTATTAGGGTCTCAAGATAGGGAAAACGCAACAGTGAAGAGGGACATGGGGTCTGTCTGGCTACTTCTGGCTGGAAGGAGGCGGTGAGGGTATAGGTTGTGTTTTTCCCTTTCTTGCTCTCTGCCATGAAAGCAATGAAGGGAGGTAAAAAATTCATTCACGGGGTGGGGGTAAGACCAGATTCCACCAAGAGGCCCCATGTAAATGGAAGTTGCTGTTGCATACCAGTATTGGGATTGCACAGTCATCTGTAGGTAGAATTGTTGTAATCTGGAAGACATAAATTTAATGAGAGCATTAAAAAGGCAGGGACCAAATACTAAAAGAAGAATGACAAGGAATAAAGGTTCAAGGAATGGGAGAAGCCAAGTAATTTTGGAACCAAATCAGTAAAAGTTTTGGCCTAGTCTTGGTTACTTCGGGAAAGTGTCCGTTGCCAATTGGCTTGTTTGAAAATTTCTTGGACATTAGTTTTCATTGCTCCAGACACATTAATGTAGGTGCAACAAGTTTTGCTGATGACAGCACAGACTCCTCTTTGTTCAGCTAGGTGGTAATTTAGAGCTTACCTATTATCAAAAGCCCTTCCTGCTACTAAGGCTAAAGACTTCTAGTGCTGATAGACTTGTGCTAGTTTTTGCCAAGGCTATTTCAAGGGAGTCAGTAAGTTCTCACAGTGGGATTTCATGGTAAATAAAACCTCCCCAAGGAGTGAGAGTTGCAATAGTTTCCACAATTCTCAGGCACAGTTAGATTAACCCAAGGCTCATTCAAAGAGATGGAAAAGATAGGGGCCTGGACAGCCTCAAGACCCCATCAGTCATTTAGAGGATAACCTTCAGAGGCTTAATCATAATCCAGGAATACAGTTAGAGGTGCTTTTCCTTGTCTTCGCCTTTGCCCTTGCCCTTGCCCTTGTGCTCATTCTGCAGGACCCCCTTGTTGGACAGGTTGGTGAGGCTGTGGCTGAGACAGCCTAGAAGGAATAGGTGCCCTTCCACCCTTCAACGAGGGAGAGAGGGACACACTTACTCTTCCAATGATTCTTTTGTTTGTCATGAGGACGGGGTCCTAGGAGCAGCTTGTAACCTGGAGGTTTGGGACATCTGCTACTCCAGTGTCCTGGATTTCTGCATCCAGAAATGAGGGCAAGCTCCCATTCTGTTAGTATTATAGGGATGAGCCCTGGAGTTATTGGCTAATGAAAAAGAATGTGCCAGTGCAGTCACCAGGTGATTAGCATGGTAATGGCATTTTTCCTCCTCCAATTGAACATTTTTATTTTTGATGTTTCCTCTCGGTCATTGAAAATATTAAAAGCTGTATTACCAGGCGCGGTGGCTCACGCCTGTAATCCGAGCACTTTGGGAGGCCGAGGCAGGTGGATCACGAGGTCAGGAGATTGAGACCATCCTGACTAACATGGTGAAACCCCATCTCTACTAAAAATAATACAAAATAATACAAAAAACTAGCTGGATGCAGTGGTGGACGTCCAGCTACTCAGGAGGCTGAGGCAGGAGAATGGTGTGATCCCAGGAGGCACAGCTTGCAGTGAGCCGAGACAGCACCACTGCACTTCAGCCTGGGCGACACAGCGAGACTCTGTCTAAAAAAAAAAAGTTGTATTAAATAAAGTAGGAAAAGGAGTTTGTGGGCTTTGCTCTAATTTTTGGAGTTTTGTCTGATGTCTGGGGAAGCCTAACTTATAAAATGTAATGCAAGAATGGATTGGCCCTCAGGGATTTCAGGGTCTAAATTTGTATATTTATTCATGACCTCTACCAATCTAGCTTGGAAAGGGTGGGGTTCTTGGATGGTTTCTGAGTAATTTTTCATAATTCAGAAAAGTTAACAGGTTTTATTACAGTTTTTTTCATTCCTTCCAACCAATAAGTTATCATATAATCTTGTCTGCCCCTGCCTTTGTTTGGGCCTGCGTCGGCAGCCTGGTTTTGCTAACTGGTCTCTGTGATGGGGACAGCCATGAAGGAGAACTCACTCTTTATGTGGGATGCTGTGATTACCTGTGATGAAGCTGAGTCTGAAATTGGGTCCACCTAGGGTGCAGTGTATACTGCTCGGGTGATGAGTGCACCAAAATCTCACAAATCATCACTAAAGAACTTATGTATGTAACCAAACACCACCTGTTCCCTAATAACCTACGGAAATAAAAAGTTTGTTTAAAAAAAATTAACTGCTGAATCCCAAGCACCTAGAAAAGTGGAAGTATATAAAGATGCTTAATAAATATTTGTTGAATTAAAAGAGAAATGGGTCTGCAATCAGTGATCAGTAGAGTGTGTCTGTGCAGAGTTCATATGGCTGCTCCTTGTTTCCAAGGCATGGTTTACAGGACGATGAGTGAATGTGGACTTGCCATCCTGACAGGCAATAGCGAATTTGTTCTTTCGTCTTCACCTTCAGGTAACACCAGGAAGTGCCCTAGGCCAGAAACCCTCAATTGCCAAAGAGGACTCCAGTTGCTTCACAGGCAGTCCAAACACAGAAATGAAGTCTGGCCAGTGTCTTACCCCTAAGGGCAACGACAGACAGGAATCCCTTTTTTGGGGCCTCAAGATTCCACTGAAGAGTGGTGGCCTCGGCCAGGAACCCTCAGTTACCAAGAGTAAAGAATGACACCACCGAGGGGAGCTGGAAGGAAAACAGAAGGCAGAAATGCCAGGAAAGTCCCCACATGGGTCCCCAAGACGCCGGGCGAGGTGTGAGAGCCCCAGCATCAGAAAATGGTCGACTCTCGTGTTTATAAAAATGTATCAACAGCAGCAGTGGCTCACTCCTGTAATCACAGCACTTTGGGAGGCCGAGGCAGGTGGATCACTTGAGGTCGGGAGTTCCAGATCAACCTGGCAAACATGGTGAGACCCGAGCTCTACTAAAAATACAAAAATTAGCTGGGCATGGTGGCAGACTCAAGGAGAATCACTTGAACCCAGGAGGCAGAGGTTGCAGTGAGCAGAGATCATGCCACTGCAATCCAGCCTGGGTGACACAGTGAGACTTCACTTCAAAAAAAAAAAAAAAAACCAATAACTATATAGGTTTGAAAATAGAAAGTTTTATTAGAAAGGAAGAATGCTGCATAAGAGTGCAGTGGGCGCCACAGCAAGAGGGAACTGAGTGTGCCCAGGTGGATTTTTCTTTAGTGGCATTTATGGACCTTAAAGTGGGAGCTAAAGGGTCATCTGCATGATAAATGATTACATTTGCTGACATTTTGATGCCTTAATGTTAGAAAGGGTTGCACAATGAGTTTTGGCATGCATGCATTTCAGAGACATATAGAAATTCTAGTTACCAGGTGACCTTTGCTCTCCTCAATTGATTGGTTGGGGTAAGGGGATGAAATAAATCATCAAGATGCAGAAAATGCATTCCTCCTTGAGTTAGCTTCTTACTGGGCCCTCCAGACCATCTGGCATACATAGTTTTGCTGGTATGCAGAATCGAAAGAAATAGCCCAAACAGAAGGTGTATCATCTCATAATGACTTAGAGTTTATCCACAGAACAGAAAAAGGACAGTCTTGTGAGAAGGATCACGCTATCCTGGTGTAGTAAGCAGCAACTAGCTACAAAGAAATAGGCCAAACTGGCTTAATGACTGCTGCTGTAAGCCTCATTGGATTTTTTCCCTTAATTTATTTTATAAAATTTTCTTAGAAATGGTTTTATGATGGGGCCGGGTGCAGCGGCTCATGCCTGTAATCCCAGCACTTTGGGAGGCCGAGGCACGTGGCTCACCTGAGATCAGGAGTTCGAAATCAGCCTGGCCAACATGGTGAAACCCCGTCTCTACTAAAAATACAAAAATTAGCTGGGCATGGTGGTGCATACCCGTAATCACAGCTACGTGGAAGGCTGGGGCAGGAGAATCACTTGAACCTGGGAGGCAGAGGTTGCAGTGAGCCGAGATCATGCCACTGCACTCCATCCTGGACAACAGAGTGAGACTCCATCTAAAAAAGAAAAAAGAAAGAAAGAAATGGTTTTATGATGAAGAAAAAATAGAGGAGCAATAAGAAATAAGAGAAAGCTATAGGGGCCAAGGGAAAACTTGCCCTTTGAATGTTCACTGAAAATCAATTGATAAAAGGCAGATTAATAGGAGAAAAAGAATACAAATTTATTACTATGCACAAGAGTCTTCCAAAATACAAGATTTCACAGAAAGGCAAGACAGTTGGTGCTTTTATACCATCTTTAGGTCACACAAAGAATAGGGGATTGGATCATGGCAAAACAGATTATGGGCGGCAGAGAAAAGGATGTCTGGCCGGCAAAGATGGTCTTGTTAGGCAGATGAAACTTCACAGATAGCAGCCCTCAGAGAGAAAAAATGCTGAAAGTATCTTTCATTTTAAAAAAATGGTCAAGTGTCCAACTCACAGTTAATCTTTCTTAGACTCAAACAAGAGAGGGACCTCAGAAAAATCTTGGCGGTGTCAACGCAGATTGTCTCTTGATAAAAGAAAAACTTCACCCGAATTAAATCTAAAGGAGTTTCACTGAGCAACGAACGACTTGCGAAACGGGCAGCCCCCAGAATCACAGCTGATTCACAGATACTCTGGGGTGCCTCGTGGTCAGAGCAAATTTATAGACAAAACAGGTAAAGTGACGAACAGGAATTGGAAGTGAGGTACAGAAACAGTGAGACTGGTTAAGGCTCGGCATTTGCTTTATTTGAAGGCAATTTGAACATTCAGCAGTCTATGAGTGGTTAAAGCGTGGCTGCTGGGATTGGCCAGCACTCAGCTGTTGCTACAGGTGCATACTATTAGGTTTTCAATTTTGTCTGACTATTAAGCTAGGTTACAGTTCATCTACAAGGACTCAAATACAGAAGTACAGAGGCCTTCTCAGGTCATATTTAGTTTGCTTTAACACCCTACAGATGTAAATCTCCCCCGTAAAAGATAGCTTTTCAGCTATTTTTGTATTTCCAGCCCTTTTGAATAGTCATCATAAAATATGTCAAAAAACTATATTTTTGGGAAAAAATATTTTGGTTTCCTTCAAAACAAATTTCTAAATTCAGGTATAAAAGAGAAACATTGCTACACATCTTTTAGAAATTAAAAAGACTTAGTGCATATTAGGAACAACTTCATGCCAACAAGTAGACATTTTAGACAAAATGGAAAATTTCTTAGAAATACACAAAGTACTAAAACGCACTCAAGAAGAAATAGAAAATGTGAATCAGCCAGGCACAGTGGCTCACGCCTATAATCCCAGCACTTTGGGAGGCCAAGACAGGAGGATCATGAGGTCAGGAGATTGAGACCATCCTGGCTGACATGGTGAAACCCCGACTCTACTAAAAATACAAAAAAAAAATTAGCCAGGCCCAGTGGCGGGCACCTGTAGTCCCAGCTACTTGGGAGGCTAAGGCAGGAGAATGGCGTGAACCCGGGAGGTGGAGCTTGCAGCAAGCCGAGATCACGCCACCACACTCCCGCCTGGGTGACAGAGCAAGACTCCATCTCAAACAAACAAACAAAAAAAGAAAATGTGAATCAATTTATAACAAGTAAACACACTGAGTTAATAACTAAAAATATTCCCACAATGAAAAGCTCAGGCTCAGGTGACCTCACTAGTGAATTCCATCAAATAAAATACGAGACAATACAAATACTTCACGAATTCTTTCAGAAACCAGAGAAGAAAGGAACACTTCCATACTCAATCTCTGAGGCCAGGATTTCCTTGATAGCAAAGTCAAACAAAAACATAACAAACCACAGAAAAATATCCCCCATAAATATGTGTTACAAATACTCTTAATGAAAGATCGGCACATCAAATCCAGTAACATATAAAAAGGGTTATACACCATGACCTAGTGGGATTTATGTCATAAACACAAAATGGTTTAACATCTGAAAATCAACTAATGCAATACACAAAGGACAAAATACATAATACCAAAAGGATGAAAGCAATGGTGATCTCACTAGATATGGTAAAAAGAAAATAAAATTTCAGGACCTTCCAAATTTTTTATGTCATGGAGAAACGTTAAGCCCTGGAAACTGACACCAGGTAACATGGCTGTTTTTCTTCTCTGGTGAATAATTGTTGCTTCCTGATCTTTGTGTTGAGATTTTATATATTAACTTGACCGTTTACTCTTTAGTCAGAGTATATGACATTGGAAAATAGAGACCCTTGTGACTGTTGCCTATTTACAATAGAATGTTAAGAAATCCCTTTAGAGTATAATCAATAGTAGCCAATCAAATCTTATATCTGTATATTGCCCTTTGTATGGAAAATGTAATTCTGTTCAGCACCTCCCTTTTTGCCTGTACAAATTATCTTCATCTTCCTGCACACTAGGAGCACTGTTTACCATTCTTTGGCACAGGTCTGCTCCCCAGATGGTCAACCTCACACTTTGCACTTAAATAAATGCTTTTTAACTGGTTCCTGTGCCTTTTGATTATTTTAGGCTGACAATACAGAAAATTAATTTTTTAAAACCCAATGCGGCCGGGCGCGGTGGCTCACGCCTGTAATCCCAGCACTTTGGGAGGCCGAGGCGGGCGGATCACAAGGTCAGGAGATCGAGACCACGGTGAAACCCCGTCTCTACTAAAAATACAAAAAACTAGCCGGGCGCGGTGGCAGGTGTCTGTAGTCCCAGCTACTTGGGAGGCTGAGGCAGGAGAATGGCAGGAACCTGGGAGGCGGAGCTTGCAGTGAGCCGAGATTGCGCCACTGCACTCCAGCCAGGGGGACAGAGCGAGACTCCGTCTCAAAAAAAAAAAAAAAAAAAAAAACCCAATGCACATGAAGATTAAAAGGACTCAGAAGGTATGAATACAATAGCAAAGACATTGAATCTATCTAGGTGTTCATCAGTGGCAGATTGGATAAAGGAAATGTGGTACATATATACCATGGAATACTATGCAGCCATAAAAAAGAAAAACTTCATGTCCTTTCCACCAGCTTCTACTTCTCGGGGGGCCTCAGGAAACTTATAATCATGGTAGAAGGGGAAGGGAAAGGAGACACATCTCACATGGCTGGAGCAGGGGGTGGGAGGGAGGTTTTACACACACTTTGAAACAACCAGATTTCATGAGAAGTTATCATGAGAACAGCACCAAAGGGATGGTGCTAAACCACTCATGAAGAATTCACCCCCATGATCCAACACTGGGGATTACAATTCAACATGAGATTTGATGGGGACATAGAATCAAACCATATCACTAGAATACATAAATAACTCATACAACAAAATAATAAGAAAACAGCCAAATTTTAAAATGGGCAAAACACAGTAAAAGAAATCAGCTGCAAAACTCTAATATTGTATACTTCGTTAAATAAAATATCAAGGAGTGGCAAACTTACAGACAATGAAAGAGATTTATGGTTGTTTAGCCCTGGAGATAGAGGAGGAAGGAAACTAACTACAATTGGGAGCAAGGGAATTTGGAAGGATAATAAAAATGTTCTAAAATTGAATTGTGATGATGGTTTAAAAAACTTCATAAATTTATTAAAAATAGAAAAAGAATATTCTGATAGTTTATGAGAATGTAAGAAATAAATGGAGTTAAACAATAAATCAATCCAGACCTATGCAAGGAGAGCGAGGAATGTTTGGAAACAAATTATTTTTCCCACATTCTATAATGTTTTTCTCAACAAGTTCAGAATGTGACCCAGAAACTCTCAACTTTCTTCAAAATACAATTTTGGATTTGTCAATGATGAATTCACCTAAAACCACACTGATACAGTTATATTTATATAAATGAAAATGTGCTGTTTATGGTGACCTTGAATTAGAAGTGCAAAATCAAAGAATTATTCATGGATTTTAAAAAATGATGTATGTTTCTTTTCTCTATGGCAGTTTATAGATTTCTCATTTGAAATATCATAGGATATCAAGCTAATATCTAATTGGAAGTAAATCTTGCTCATAAACAAGTTATTGCTTCTTGCATTTTATCCCTCCAAGCTCTGCATTTCTATAGCACAAGAACTTATCACTGGTTAAAACACACATATACACACAGGAGAGCATACTCACATCAGTCTATTTCCTCACATTGGTAATAGTCCGGATATTTAATTTGTTTTATTCATTCTATGTACCAAATGCAAAGAAGCTACATTTACATCAAAATTGCAATTCAAAGAGGCATACACAATGTAAAATGACCAATTTTTCTCAATTAGATTGTCAAAAAAAGGAACAGAGGTTAGTTTTTATTGTTAAATTCCACAACAACCACTTATTTTAAAATGATCTTTGGCAGGCTTGATTGTGCACTTGGAAATAGCTTTGTGCATTGAAATAAAATTAGATGTTGCCTTCTTTTCACTCAAGTGGAAGAATTAAGGAAACTTAAATTGTGCCAAAATTAACAGGGAATTTAAGATATCCATAGTTGACTTTTTTATATCCAGCTAGGAAGCCAATCTATCCCTAAGAAAGACCCAAAAGTAAATCGAAACACTTCCCCAAATCATGGTTAATTATTTTTGACACTAAGTTGTCAAGCTATAAGACTGGATAATTATGAAAATTCAGAATGATTATATAACAAACTGAAGTAAGAAGTTATGTTTAAATTTTTTAAAAATGCAACAGGCCCAGGAAGACAAGGCATTGTCTTTTGTGCTTAAAATAGGAAGAGACTGGAACTGAGGCCTTAGAAAGACTGATACGAAGTCCAAGGAAACAGGATGTAAATGTAATATTTTCTAACAAGCAAAAGTTTACACAAGTTGGAGTTCTAGGGAAGACCTCTCCTGTACTTTGTTTTGGCAGATTGCATTAGGACTCCTGGATGACTTCCATGTCATTCATACATCCTCAAATTTGGAAAACTGCCAAACAAAAAATCAATCATTTTTGTTTAATTTTTATATCCAACTACTGAATGAGCACCAAAAAAAGTTATTTAATCTAGAGCCAAAATGTGTAAATGGTTGTCCTATCTTCAAGCCAAACTTGTTCTCATTGCATTCATAAGCATTAGAACTATTCATTAAGACTACATTCAAAAGAGACAAAAAAGTTCACCATGCAATGATAAAAAAAAAACCATTTCAGTAAGAAGATATAGCAATTATAAGTATATATGCACCCAACATCCAAGTAATCTGATATATAAAGCAAATATTATATCTAAAGGGAGAGATAGACTCCACTACAATAACAGTTGAGGACTTCAACACTCTGCTCTCAGCAATAGAGAGATCATCTAGGCAGAATATCAACAAAGAAACATTGGATATCTAGGCAAGTATAGGTACAGAATTAATTTTTTTAAAAAGAGAGGCATTGGATTTAAACTTCACTTTAGACCAAATGGTCCTAGCAGATATTAATGCAACATTTTATCCAATAGTTAAAGAATACACATTGTTCTCATCGAAACACTGAACACTCTCCAGGATGCGCTACATATTATGCCACAAAACAAGTCTCAACAAATTTACAAGAATTGAAATCATATCAAGTATCTTTTCTGACCACAATACGATAAAACTAGATATCACTAACTAGAGGAACTTTCAAAACCTTGCAGATACATGAAAATTAAGGAACATGCTCCTGAATGACCACTGGGTCAATGAGGAAATTAAGAAAATTAAAAATATCTTGAAACAAATGAAAATAAAAACACAACATACCAAAACCTAAGAAATACAGCAAAGTAGCATTAAGAGGGATGTTTATAGCAATAAATGCATACATCAAGAGAGTTTTAAAAGTGGATACAACCTAAATGTCCATCAGCTGATGAATGGATACACAAAATATACCACAAAAGTGGTGTATCAATACAATGAAATATTATTTGGCAATAAATAGGAACGAGGTGTTGATACATGCAACATGAATGAATCTTAAAGACATTTTGCTAAGTGAAAGAAGCCAGTCACAAAATATCATAGATTGCATGATTCCATTTATATGAAATGTTCAAAACAGGCAAATCTATAGAGTCAGAAAGTAGATTAGTGTTTGCCTCAGACCTATGAGTATGCAAAAAAATGGCCTATGACTGCTAAAAGGGTACAGGACTTCTTTTTGTTGTGATGAAAATATCCTAAACTTGATGACGGTTATAGGTTCACAATCTTGTGAATATACTGAAAAGCACTGAATTGTACAATTTAAATGGGTGAAATGTATTATTCTATGATCTGAATGTTTGAGTCACTCCCCAAAATTCACATGTGAAAATCCTAACCCCTAAGGTGTTGGTATTAGCAGATGAGGCCTTTTGGAAAGTGAGTACATCATGAGGGCAGAGTCATCACGAATAGGATTAGTGCCTTATAAACTAGGCCCAAGGGAGTTCCTTGGCCCCTTCAGCCATGTGAGGTTACAATGAGAAGACATCCATTGTTATGAAAGAAACAAAGACAATAAATTGGCTGGCTCATTCATCTTGAACTTCTAAGCCTCCAGAACTATGAGAAATACTTTTTTTTTTTGCAGTTTATAAGCTTCTCAGTCTAAAGTATTGTGTTATAGTAGCCCCAATAGACTTACATATATTGTACACACTGAGCACCCTTTATCCAAAATGCTTGGGGCCAGAGCATTTCAGATTTAAGATTATTTTGGATTTCAGAATATTTGCAATATACTTATAGTTGAACATCGCTAATCTGAAAATAAGAGAAATCCAAAATTTGAAGTGCTCCAATGAGCATTTCCTTTGAGTGTCATGGCAGCACTCACAAAGTTTTTGAATATTTTGAATTTTGGTTTTTTGGATTAGGAATACTCAACCTGTATGTGGGTTAATTCTTAACCAAGCTGTTTAAAAGTTATTCTAAACTTCAGCCCATTCATTCATTTGACATATTTTAAGGCTCCCATTTTCCAAATACTGGTTAGTCTATGGGAATACAGAGTGACAATCTATGCCCCATTGAATGTTCAACTAATGAGAGAAACAGAAAAGCATTACATTTATTCTTGTGAAATGAAGATACCTCATAAATGCTGTGATCCAGCAAGCACAGAGCGCAGCTGGAACACAAGAGAACTTAATACACTTAGTCCAGCCTGGGGATGAGAGGTCAGGGACACAGCTTCCTAAATAGGGAAACATCTACATGGGTCCCAGGGCATGCTGAACATAAGAAAGACAGAAAAGGCTTATCAAAGAGTTGGAGGATGATGTGCAAAGACAGGAAGAAATGAGACTGCAAGACTGGATATGCCTAGGACAGTGGGTTCAAAGATACGAAGGGTGACACATGAGGACTGAGATAGAGTTGGGAATATATTATAATAGATTTTGTATGCCAGCATACATTTGTATTACAATAGATTTTGTACTAACTAGTAGGCAATAGAAAAATC
Organism: Theropithecus gelada; assembly: GCF_003255815.1. NCBI lineage: Eukaryota > Metazoa > Chordata > Mammalia > Primates > Cercopithecidae > Theropithecus > Theropithecus gelada. The sequence goes on along the minus strand of NC_037668.1, from coordinate 211,928,529 downwards.
ACTGTTTGGTTTGAATTTGGAGAAAAGAGAGATGATAGGGTCTGCATTTTTAGAATATCATTTTGGTTGCAAAATCTAGAGATTTTGTCATATAAGGTAAATTTGAAAGGCAACATACACTGCAATCCAACTAAGGCAATGGTAAGGGAGACCAAGGGAAAAGGATAGGTCTGAAAGATGTTTGTAAGATGGAATTTATTTGATGTGCCAAACTATTACATATAACTATTAAGGATGAGGAAGGAATTGGGATTATCCCCACGTTTTTGACTTTGGAACTACATTAGCTTGTGATACCCTTTCATCATGGTAATGGCTATTGGAAGAAGGTTAAATTAGGAAGAGTGGGAAAATGAAGTTTAGCTGAGAACTTACGTGATTAAAGTGCCTGAGGAATGTCATAGTGGATATGTTCAGAAATCAGGGGAATATAAGGAAATGGAAATCAGGAGAAAGATCTTTCAAGAGAAATGAATGTGACATACGGCCATTGAACTTAGGAATTGGAAAAAACATTGATAGAAAAGTTATACCATGAAAGCAGAGAATAAAACCAAATTTAAGGCTTAAATACTCAGCTCTTGCACTCATTATTTCTGTTCTACGAGCAAGGCAAGATAATGCCCTGAACTTCAGGTTGCTTGTCTCTAAAGCCTCATAAAGAAAGAAATTAGGGAAGTAAACGATGTATAACTATTGGAATAGTGCCCAACACATAAATGCTAGTTCATTTCTTCTTCTCCCTTTTATAGTGAGCATTCATTCATTCAATTAATACTTTTGAGCTTTACAATGTGTCAGCAACGTTCTAGGTGGGTATTAAAGCTGATAGATAGTTCCTACCTCCTTATAGCCACGGTGATGGGAAAGTAAATTAGGTGGGTGAATTAGCATCCTAAGCAATAGTGATTTGACCTATGGGTACCATAAGGGACCCAGGCACGGCTGATAACATCCTGGAATTGATAAATAGATCTTTGGGGGGAAAAAAGTTTCCATTTTGATTTCATTTTCTAAGCTGAGGCTGCCAGTTAACATCTTGGTCACCTGGAAGCAGTTCCATCTGATTTGTGAGTGTTACCTCACAAGATTATCCAGAGATGGGTAGAGAGACAGAGAATTGGTGATATCATTTGAGCTGATAGAACCTATCATAACTGAAGTGTGCTCATGACTGGACTTCCTAGTTAAATCAGGCAATATATCCTGCCACTACATATTTTTGCTTTGGGTAGCTTCATTGATTATACCACTTGCAACTGAAAGAGCTCTGACTAATAACTTTCTGACCTCCCATAAAGGTAGTTTGTCCTCTGAAGCCTTTCGTCTATAGGAATATTATGGCCATCAAAGGCATTCTACCCTTTAAAACAGATCTCTCGAGGGCAAATACAATTCCTGATTACCTTAAGACATGGTCTCGTGTATCCAGAAGCTACTGAATATGGAATTGTTTTGACACACCATCGAATGTTTACAGTGGGTCAGGAGCCAAATACTATGTCATATAGCAGGATAACATTCTCTACATTTAAAAACTTACAGCAAACTGTGAAAAAGAATAAATACTTTTGGGAGACCAGCAAGAATAAATGCGAAGAAGAAAGCTTCAGCACTTAGATTGAGATACTAACCTCCTCTTTATGAAATCTTTTTTCTGTAAAGATTGACTTTGCAGTCATGACATCAACACATCTAACAATCATCTGTTACATGGAATGAAGTACAAATAGAGCAATTCACAGTTCAGAAAACATACAAACATAGGCAGGTGAACATTTTATGATGACAGCATTGCTTTTTGTAAAGCACAAGCTTTGGTATAAGAAGATTCCATCTAGAATTGTGAAAAGAAAATATTTCTAATTATTGACCCAAAACACACATCTTCAGAGGCTTCACTTGCAAAGAGCTATCAAATGTCCAATTTTATTAGATGCCTTTTTTTTTCTTTCTAAAGGTATTTATTAATATGCTGCTCACATAAACACTGCAAGTTCATTGTGGAAAAATTAGAAAAGACAGACAAAGCCAAAATAACATTTAGTCATCCAAACAAACTTAGTTAACCATTATTATTAGTTCGATGGCAGTGCTTGTGGTGGGATACCTGTATGTATTTACATAAACTGATCCTGCTTTTATTATTTAGTAATATATCATGAAGATTTTAACGTCTTTACATATAAATATATGTAGTTCACATACTTATATAAATAATCATATAGTACTCTAACCTAAAACATCTACATAGTATTCCAAGGTACAAATGCTTTATAATTTATTTAACGTGTCTCCAAATATTAGACTTTTAACTATTTTCCTAAAATTAACTATCCATGGGCCAAAAGTAAATGAGGTTTTTTTTTTAAAGCTTTTTATATAGTTTGTCATATTATCCTTCATAAAACCTGTAACATTTTACATTCCCACTCATTAACAAGCAGGAGAAATCTTGTTTGCTCATATTCCAGCATTATTCTTTTTAAAATTATTACAAGTAATTTTTTTTTCTTTGAAACAGATTCTCACTTGTCACCCAGGCTAGAGTGTAGTGGTGCAATCTTGGCTTAATGCAACCTACGCCTTCCAGGTTCAAGTGATTCTCGTGTCTCAGCCTCCCCAGTAACTGGGATTACAGGTGCCCACCACCACACCTAGCTAATTTTTGTATTTTTAGTAGAGATGGGGTTTCACCATGCCAGGTTGGTCTTGAACTCCTGGCCTCAAGTGATCCGCCTGCCTTGACCTCCTAAAGTGCTGGGATTACAGGCATGAGCCACCACACCCAGCCAAAATTATTACAAGTAATTTCTGAATTGAAAATATTGATAAAAAATAAACATGTAAATAAAAGTGTATAAGTTCTGTAATATTAATTTTCTGTGGAAATAAAGTTGATTCTTTAGAAAATAATGAAAAATTAAGCCAAAGAGAAAAACTATATTTAAAATATAATTTTTTTTTCTTTTTTTTTTTTTTGGAGACAAGAGTCTCGCTCTGTCGCCCAGGCTGGAGTGCAGTGGCTGGATCTCAGCTCACTGCAAGCTCTGCCTCCCGGGTTTACACCATTCTCCTGCCTCAGCCTCCCGAGTAGCTGGGACTACAGGCGCCCGCCACCTCGCCCGGCTAGTTTTTTGTATTTTTTAGTAGAGACAGGGTTTCACCGGGTTAGCCAGGATGGTCTCGATCTCCTGACCTGGTGATCCGCCCGTCTCGGCCTCCCAAAGTGCTGGGATTAGAGGCTTGAGCCACCGCGCCCGGCTTTAAAATATAATTTATAGGAAGTTGTGTTCTTGTAAATCATTTTTCCACAAGTAACATCAATTCTTCTTCAGGATTATGTCAAATAGATGTGCTTTAAATGAATTATAATTGAAAACAAAATTGTTTATAAGGCCAAAGTTTCCCATGTGTACCATCAGAACTTCTATCGAACTCATATTTTTACATTAAAGGGTGCCTTTAGAACATAAAGATTTGTAGATTGGCACAAATAAAGAAAGAAATCTATAGCTTTTTGAAGAAAAATTGGAATTTGATTAGTTTTAATAACAGTGGCTTGGCATGAAAAGTTTGTAAGGAACAGGGTGGAGAAAGAAGGCAGAATAGAAGCCTTACACTGTTTGTACCTTCCACAGGAATATCAAATTTTAACAACTATCTGCACACAGAAAAGAACCAAAAATCAAATGAGCAATCATAGTACCTGGTTTTAATATCATATTATTGAAAGAGGCAATGAGGAGGGTTGGAGATAGTCTTTAATTGCCAATGCCACCCTTTTCCCATTCACCAGCAGAAGCAGTGCAGAAAGAAACGTCTGCACTTTGGAAAAGGAGAGCAGTTAGTAGGAGACATTACATTGAACACAGTGTTGCCCTGTCATAGCAGAGGGTAAGGCCGTGCTGGACTCAGCCAGTGCCCATGCACTGAGAGAGCATTTGGACCAGACCTAGCCAGAGAGGAATTGCCCATCCTATTGATCAGAACTCAAGTTTCTCAGCAAGCCTTGCCACTGTGAGGCCAAAGTGTTCTGGGATTCTAGGTAAACTTGAAAGGCAGTCTAGACCTCAAGGAGTGCAATTCCTTGGCAACTTCTAGTGCTAGGCTGGCCTCACAGCCAGTGAACTAGGGCGGCACATAACCTTTGAAGACAGCACTAGGTTCTAAGAATGGGAGAAAGTGATTCAAACTACCCATCTGACAAGGATTAATAACATGAAAAGAAACTCAAACAACTCTATAGGAAAAACCAATAATCCAATCAAAAAAGGGCAAAAGATTTGAATAGTAGACATACAAATGGCAAACGGGCATGTGAAAATGTGCTCAACATCATTGATCATCAGAGAAATCCAAGTCAGAACTACAATGAGATATCATCTCACCTACCTGAGTTACGATGGCTTCCATTCAAAAGGCGGGCAATCACAAACGCTGGAGACAACGTGGAGAAAAGGGAACCATGTACATTGTAGGTGGAAATGTAAGTTATTACAACCACTTGGAAGAATAGCTTGGAGTTTCCTCAAAAAACTAAAAATAGAGCTACCATATGATCCAGCAATCCCACTGCTGGGTATATACCACAAGAAAGGAAATCAGTATATTGAAGAGATATCTGTACTCTCATGTTTTTTGCAGCACTGTTCACAATATCCAAGATTACGAAGCAACTTAAGTGTTCATCAATAGGTAAATGGATAAAGAAAATGTCTTACTCATACACAATGAAGTACTATTCAGCCATTAAAAAAGAGTGAAATCCTGTCATTTGCAACCTGAATGGAACTGGAGGTCATTATGTTAAGTAAAATAAGGAAGGCACAGAAAAACCAACATCGCATGTTCCCACTTATTTGTGGAATGTAAAAATCAAAACAATTGAACAGATGGAGATGGAGCTAGAGAATGGGAAGAGGGTTACCAGAGGCTGGGAAGGGCGGTGTGAGGTGTGGGGAAGGTGGGGGTGCTTAATGGGTACAAAAAGTGGTTTGAAAAAATTAATAATACCCAGTATTTGATAACACAAAAGAAAACAATAGTCAAAATAATTTAATTGTATATTTTTAAAAAACTAAAAGAGTGCAATGGTTTGTAACACAATGAACACATTCTTGAGGAGATGAATACATCATTTTCCATGGTGCTATTATTACATATTGCATGCCTGTATCAAAACCTCTCATGTATCCCGCAAATATGTACACCTACTGCGTACCCACAAAAATTAAAAATAAAAACACTTGCTTAAAAAGGTTTGCAAAGCCTGTTAAAGTATAGCAGATAATAAGAAAATGTTTCACAGTATGGCTTTTGTTTTAATGAAGACTCTTCCTTATAAATAAATTTTTTATATTAACCTTTATCATTTAGTTGTGGCCATTAATCCACATTTTATTTGTCATGTTTTAATACAACTTTATAGATTTGAAAAAAGAATTATATTTGTAGATGATATATTGATTATGATAGTATTTCTAAAGTATATTGCTATATCATATCATATTGCTATATCATAGCAATATACTATATCATAGCAATATACTTTAAGACACTCCACTTAAAAAAGAATTTTGTGTCCAAAGTATGTTTGAGAAACAGTTTATAATGCCCCTTTCTTTGAGATATGTAATACACACTGGTAAATTAAAAGGTCTAAGAAGTCGTATAAATAAGAAATCCTGTTTTATTGTGTTTTAGTATCTCCCAAACTTTCCAGGCAGATTATATACATCATGCTCTCCTCTGTGTTCCAAGTATCTATCTATTTATCTATTTAGCTAGAGAGAGACAATCTATATCAAATATCTATAGATATATGGTAACCTATATAGAATATAAATATATAATAAAATATAAATATATAATAAAACATAAACATATAAAATAAATATATATAATACGTGTGTGTAATATTTTAAAGTAACATTTGTAAGAGTTTCTTCAGATTTTAAAATAAGAATTATATTAGCTTAATAAAAAGAACTGGAATACTCTCTGAAATAGTTTATATACTGATATGGTTTGGCTCTGTGTCCCCACCCAAATCTCATCTCAAATTGTAATCCTTATAATCCCCACATTTTGAGAGAGGGACCTGGTGGGAGGTGATTGGATCATGGGGGCAGTTTCCCCCATGCTGTTCTCTTGATAATGAGTGAGTTCTCATGAGAGCTGATGGTTTAAAAGTGGTAGTTTCCCCTGCTCTCTGTTCTCCTGCCACCTTGCGAAAAAGGTGCCTGCTTCCCCTTCTTGCCATGATTGTAAGTTTCCTGAGACCTCCCCCGCCAGGCTGAACTGTGAGTCAATTAAACCTCTTGGCTTTATAAATTACCCAGTGTCAGGAAAGTTCTTCATAGTAGTTGAAAACTGACTAATACATATAGCATGGAAATTATCTTGAAAGTTCGAAAAAAAAGTATAATAAAGCTAGCTGGCGCCACCATTTTAAAAAAAATCCAGAAGTCCTTTAAAAAGTTTTAAAATGTACTTCCATTGTGATTAGACCACTCTTTCTACATCTTGGGTTAATTTGTATATTACTGTTAAGAAATTCTTGGATTTCAGTTTTTCTTTACTTAAAACTCTATGCACAGTGTTCCATTCTTTTTCTGATATCTAATGTTAGAAAGGAAAATTTAAAGGGCAGTCTCATTTTACTACATATAGGTAATTTGATATTTTGTATGCATGCATTTTATTTTTTTTTATCTTTGTAAGGAAAAAGTGTTGCTTGAAGGTCTCTAATTATTAATCTTTTTTCATTGATTCTTTTTTTGTGTACAAGAGGATGTGTCATTTGATTAACACATACCAGTATTTTTTTAATTCCAGCAAATTTTCTTCAGTTATACCTTTAATTATTCTTCATTTGAATGAGTGGATCTGAATTCTTCCTTAGAAACACCACTTACCTCTACTTTGGATCTCTAGTTCTAGCCTTTTCTATTATTAATTATGAGGTCTCATCTCCTTATCATTTTCCTCTGTAGAATCTCAAAAACTTTTCCGAGTCTTTCAATTTCTTCTATGCATCAGTGATTTCATTTTCCCGGGTTTAATTAAGACATACTTAACACATATGCTCCACAAATATGCTGGGACAAAGCCTATTTAATTCTACTGTACAATTTTAATTTGGGGGACTCATTAATTTCTTATCTCCATTAACTTCATTGGGATTTCAGCTTTGGTCTTTGTTGCTTATACTTTTTTTTTTTTTAACTACAGTCTGTACTTCTTTTGGCTTCACGCATTATATTGAGAAGACAATTATTTTTTCACTAAATTTCCTTCACTGGCTTTTTTTGGGGGGTCTAATTTTTTCTTACTGAGCCACTCTCATATAGTGAGTAGAGAATCCAGAATTACTGGTTTACTGACAGAGAGAGCAAAAAACTATTCTTGAGTTAATCATTCAGCCTCAAATAAAATAATGTGACATCTGTGATTTGCTTCAAAATAATAAAGAAGTGGAAAATCACAGTTATAGAAAAAATAAGATTGCCTAAGACTTGGCAATTGTTGAGGCTGAAAATGGAAACATAGGTGTTCATAATACCACCTATTTCTACATATTTTAAATTTTTCATAATAAAAAGCTAAAAAGAATCCATCAGTGATAGTTACTTTTATGTGTCAACTTCCCTGGGCCATGGGGTGTCCAGTTATTTGGTCAAACATAATTCTGGGTGTTTCTGTTTATCTTAGGCTGTTTTGTGTGGTTATAAAGAAATACCTGAGAATCAGTAATTTATATTAAAAAAAAAAAAAAAGTGATTTACTGAGTTCAAGGCTCGACAGGCTGAACAAGAAACATGGTGCCAGCATCTGCTCAGATTCTGGTAAGAGATTTTGTGCTGCACCAAAACATGGTGGAGAAGGCAAAAGGGGATACAGGCACGTGCAAAAACAGACCAAACCCCAGGGGTATCTTGGCTTCACAACAACCCACTCTCATGGGAACTAATCCATTTCCCAAGAACCAGTCCAGTCTCAAGAGCAAGAACTCACTCACTACTGCTAGAATAGCACTAAGCCATTTATAAGGGACCTGCCCTCTTTGACACAAACACCTTCAAATAGGCCTCACCCCCAACCCTGCCACACTGGGACTCACAGTTCAACATGAGATTTGGTAGAGACAAACAAATCATATCCAAACCATAGAAGAATGTTTCAGATGAATTTAATATTTACATTAGTAGACTAAGTAAAGCAGATTGCCCTTCATAATGTAGATGGGCCTCATCCAATCAGTTAAAGGCCTGGAAACAACAAAAATTTGACCCTTCCATGATTAAGAGAGAATTCTACCTGACTGACAGCCTTCAAACTGATTCACTGGCTTTTTGTGTGTCTTCAGGCTCAGACCGAAATGTTAGCTATTCCTGGACCATGAGCCTGCCAGACTTCGAACTGGAACTACACCATCAGCTCTTCTGAGCTTCCAGTACGTTTACATGCCTATTGCAGATCTTGAGACTTGTAAGCTTCCGTAATCACATGAGCCAATCAATTTCACGTAATAAAACTCTCTCTTTCTCTCTCTCTCTCTCTGTATATATATGTACACACACACACACACACACACACACACTTTTTTTTTTTTTTTTTTTTTCTGGAGAACTCTGACTAATTCATCATCCAGGCTAACTGATTAGATTTCTTTTTTTTTTTTTTTTTTTTTTTTTTGAGACGGAGTCTTGCTCTGCCGCCCAGGCTGGAGTACAGTGGCCGGATCTCAGCTCACTGCAAGCTCCGCCTCCCGGGTTCCCGCCATTCTCCTGCCTCAGCCTCCCGAGTAGCTGGGACTACAGGCGCCTGCCACCTCGCCCGGCTAGTTTTTTGTATTTTTAGTAGAGACGGGGTTTCACCGTGTTAGCCAGGATGGTCTCGATCTCCTGACCTCGTGATCCGCCCATCTCGGCCTCCCAAAGTGCTGGGATTACAGGCTTGAGCCACCGCGCCCGGCCTTAGATTTCTAACAGGGTAAAATCTCAGACCCTTCACAGTCCTGACTTAACAGTCACAGGTAACATAGGGATTTAATGAGATCCTATTAGGTCTATATCAGTGGCCTCTAAAGCGTCCTGTAAAAGACTATCTATTGTGGTGTGTGAACAAATATTAAAACTTCTATTTATAATCATTTTTTCTCATCACTTTTAATTTCATTATTTTAGGTTTTATAATTTATGTAATATATAGGGGGAGTAACAGGTTAATCATTTCAAAAATATATCTATTAACAGTGCACACTCAATTTTTTTAATCAGTGTGGCAGATGCTCAAAAAAAGTTTATAAAGCATTGCCCCAATTTATAGAAGTTGGATTTGCTTATTTTCCTGTTGTATCATTCTCAAATTATCTTTCCATCTAGTCTCTCAAAGCCTAAAATCTCTAGATAGTCATAATTTTGAATTCATTTACTGAAGCAGGCTGAATAAAAAAGATGGTGTAGGAAGGATGATACTGAAAGGCACAAACACTAATTGACACTTCAGCTTCTATTATTTCAGCAGACTGAAAGGCTGTGCTCTGAGGAATCTAGTCACATAGCTATATATGGCATAATGTACAGAAGAGAAGGGAAAGGAGGTTCAGAAACCCGAGGACCTTTTCTGGAAGGCAGCTTATGTTTGGTTTTTGACAAGGCAGATCTTTGGGGCTCCTGAGGACACAGATAATCTGTCTTGGGGTGACTACTAAAGCAAAGAGTCTCAGAAGGAAAGAATAATTGACCAGACTGAAACTTTGTTCATGTCACAGTTGACTAACTCCAGCTGTGTTAAAAGGATGGAAGCCACAGGAAGTAGTAATTTTTTAATTTTAGGTAACATCTGATAAGTTCTTATTTGCCATAAAAGTCATTGTTGGGAGATAATTCTCCATGAACAGCTTACATGATCCAGGTCCTCTGAGCAAAAAACAGTCTTGGAAGCTAAAGACAGCATCTCTCTCCATATTAGAGGATAGAATTATTTCTAGACCATTGTGATACAAACAGAGAGCATCTTTCTCCCAGACACATTCTAAACAGTAAAGCTCCCCCTACTCTGTGCACAGAGAGGATGTGCTTAGATTCTGGAGCAAAGATGAGAGAAAGAGAGAGAGAGAGAGAGAGAGAGAGAGAGACATACTTAAGATTGGAGTTCCTAAACTTCTACCTCCACCTTTCTACTGTGGTACCATCTGGTCTTCAATGCATCGTTCTGTGGGGACTGGAGCTCAGGGAACCAACACAAGATATTGCCCTGGCTGCTATTTTGTCATGAATAATAAACTCTGACTCAGCAACCTCATGTTTTTCATTAGTCAATGTGTGTAAAACTGTGTCAGGCTAACTGATTAGATTTCTAATAGGGTAAAATCTCAGACCCTTCACAGTCCTGACTTAACAGTCATAGGCAACATTGGGACTTAATGAATTAATGAAGCTACCCAAGAAGTCTACTTTAAATTAGTTTTGCTTTAGCTGTGCAAAGGAAGATTTTCATTTGTAATTTTCTTTACCCTGTCTATTTAAGTAAAATTGTCCTAATGAATACACTTCTGAATAGTATCCAACTGTTCATTTCAATTCTGTAACGTAAGGTGGTAGTATAAGTCCTGCATAGTCCTTTGTAATTCCATCACTCATTTATTTCAACCATCCAAAAACAACAGTATTTAAAAATCAACAATAAAATATATCAATATGCCAAGCACTATGAAGGACTCTGGGGAGAATCAATAGCCAAGAAGACAAAGAGGATGTTTCTCCTCATGTTAAACAAGTATGACTGGTGTTATGAAGAAAAGAAGAAGGAGAGAGGGAAAAGGATTTTTAAATGTTCCAATCAGAGGCAAGAGCAAGTGTGAAGTCTCTAGGGAAGTAGCATGGAAGAAGGAAGGTACTTCCAAGGCACTAAAAGGTATCCAACCCCACCTGGGTAAAGGGAACATGGAAACGGGTACAGGTAAGCTGCAGGGGAAGGAAAAGGACAGATTATGGATCCTTAAAAAAGCCATATTAGGAATTTAGATACTTTGATTCAAGAAACATGAAAAAAACTTTGTAGAATCCTAAGATGGTAGGATACATAAAGAGATTTAAAGTTTCAATATTCCACCCTGTATGTTGGAGAATGATTTAGATGCTCACAGAACAAATGCAGAGAAAACCTTTAAACAACTCTCATGTGTACCAGGGATAATGAAAATACAACATATTTGAAAGAAGGGAAGTTCAGAACTAGGATAGACTGAGTCTGTGATTCATGGTTTGTAGAGTGGGAGACAGAGTTAAATCAAAGATGATCCCCACCTTTCAAACTGTGGAATCATTTACTGATGTTCTTAAACATAATGCCCTCTTCCTAGGGTACACAACCCTGCACCAGAATTCCCACCACAGTATCCTCACACTGCCTTCCTGCATTTCTGAGAGTAGCCACTGCCATGCCCCATCTCTATGACTGGACACCCAACAGTTGCATCTTTGACTCATCCTTGTTGAGTGCTCTCCTGAATTGAGATCTGTTATTAGCTCTTTTCAATCTTCATGCTGTGTCCACAGGGTTGAATGACCCCAGCAGGACCAAAACTGGACCAGCTGTGAGTGCTGTTCAAGGAGCAGGTTTGATCCCAGCTCCCAATTCCTCTTCACAGTGGCTTTATCTTGCTTTCTGTTCTAAATAAATGTCCTGCCAATTTTAAAATAATTATGGCTGTACCTTTTCTTCCAAAAAACATTTAATCTCCCAGTGAATTGAGATAGTTCCATCTCAACTTGTTCAAGAAACAAAATCACGTAAGAAAATAAATATACTCATTTCCTCTCTTTTTTTTCTTTCGTCTTTTTAAAGAAATAAATCTATATGCTTTAAGACCTTAAAACAATCAGGTATAATTCCCTTTTCTGGGCTAAACCTAATTTGTTTCTTTTAATTTAAGCAATGAAAGGGAAATTTTAAGTGCCAAAAGAAAAAGATCAGTCAAAAAGATTTTTCTCCTGCCCCTTTATTCTCTACCCTAGGAAATAACTTTCTGAAGTTCCAGACTGCACTACAAAGATTTTGACTGTCTACTTGTCTTTTATTTTGTTTTGTTTTCAGAAATATATGCATATCTGGAAACTCCACTGTTGAAGCAGGTAAGAAAGGGGTCTTGCCAACAATTGGGCAACTGCCTCAAGAGAGGAAGGTATTGAGACTCCTTTTATCACTTCTCCTGGGACAAAAGGAGTTAGCCATGGAAAGATCCTATGCCCAAACGCTTTACTTCTCTGGAAGGAGAGTGTTGCCTTCACAACATAAATATGTGGCACTGGCTTAGTGGTTGGCTGGGAGGTAGCAGGTGGTGAGTAGTAAAGAAATTGGTATCAGAGGCTGAAACAATCATAATCCATGTTACACACTGTCACATATTTAGTAGAAGTAACTTGGGAGGGAAATCATGTGCCGTGTTTCCTACTTCTGGCTGTTTGGCTAAGTATTAAGAAAAAAAGATAAGTTCACAAAGAATCAGATAATACGCATGCAGAAATAAAAGAGAGTAAGAGTCCAGAATCTTGATCTTTGAAGGATTGGAAAAGCTGCTTCTGAATTTGAAACAGCAAGAGATGAGACTTCAAAAGACTTTCAGAGGCAAAGGTCCAATAAAGCTTCTCAGTTGAATTAAATGACTCAAGCAAAGATTAGATGAAGGGTCTGAACCTCCCATTCTGGCCTAACAGCCCTGGGTAGCCACTGTTACCTTCAGAAAAAGAAATAAGTAGGCAATCAAACAGAAACTGAAAGGGAAAGAAGAGGTGAGATGGAGAAAGAGAAATAGAGAGAGGAAGAGGAGAAAGGAAGAGAAGAATGGGGAAGGTGAGGGCTGAGAAGCGGAAGGTGAGGGCTGAGAAGCAGAACGGAAGGGAAGGAAAGGAAGGAGGGGGAAGAAAGGGAGGCCGGCTATTAGAGAGCTGGGTCTAGGAAAGAACATTAGGTGTGGTTACTGATAATGTAACTGACTAGAAACAAATAGGTATGGAATTTTCGCAGGGAATTATATTTGAAAGAAAACAGGAAAGCTGTATCAAAAAAAGCCCAAAAAACAAGAAACAAAAAACTTAGACTATTCAAGGGTTAAAACAACTCTTACACTCCAACCCTCTACAAATGGGAAATAAGTTGCAAAATCTGTACAGTCCCTAAGGGGGAAGAGTCTCCAATGATCACCTCACATGTGTCCAAAGATGATGATAAACAAGAAAAAACAAAACAAAAACTCGCTCCACCCTCAGATGGCAGAGCTAGGAGACAATACAACAAAATGAAAAACAGAGAAACAAAAGCAAAGAAAACCAGGTAGTTCCTCTTGAGCCAGTGTCCAATCAAAGCAATGCTCTCACTTACTCACAGGACTGCAGAAAGACTATAGACCAATTAGACCAGTACTTCTTTGGAATGAGAGTTTTTATTTCAGTTATCCTACACCTGTTCCACTGTTGAGAGGATTGGGGAGGAGAAACTGATATCCTAATCCTTTGCTTTCATACCACACCTGAAGCAGCCAATACTGTATCTGATGGACGTAGACTTTGATCTGGAAGAGATGATTAAGTGACAGTCTGGGGTTTGTTCCCTCTAAAGAGATGTTGATTGTGTTCTATGTGTGGAAATAAGAATGAAAGAGCTGTTTAATGATCTGAAGGGCAGATTTGGCAGAACCTGGTTAAATGTTTATCAAACATATTTTCTCTTCTACTTTTTCATGCACAGTTATACTGTGTCTTCAGCTTTGCTTGCCAATAGGATGGTCATGTGACTAAATTCTAGGTAGTACATTTGAGCAGAAAAGATGAGTACCTGTCCAAGTCTGTCCCATCAAAATCCTGTGATTTCTATCCTCTTCCTCTTCTGTGGAAACCTTGGAGGGTGTGTCATAAAGACGGAGGCATCACAAAATAAAAAGGACCCCTTAAAACTGCATATAGCAAAGCTCCCCCACCCATTTACGCTGGACTAAAATTGGAGAAAACAATAAGCATTTTGTTATTTTTCATTGTTAAACCTATGAGATTTGACAGTTGTTCGTTACGGCATTTAGCCCACCAGTATTAATTTAGAAATTCATCAGAAATGTGTCAGTGTTCAGAATCCCAAATGACAAACAAGCATTTTGTATTCCCTTTGTTCTAATAGATGTACTTTTCTGTAAAAGCTACAGATCTCAGTGTGCACTATTTAAGAACAATAGATATCGGTAACAATTTGCTAAGGCTATTCATTTCCACCCCCAAGAAAGGAAGGGGGGAATCACTTGTGTGATGAGCATTGGGATCATAAACAGAAATTGGACAAAGTTTTTCCCAGAGCGGAATATCTAATAAATGGATTACCCCATGACTGACGGACATGTTCTCATTCCCAGATTAGATGATGGAATAGAAATAAAAACCAGCCATTTCAATACCACTCACCCAACACCCCTGTGCTAATCATGGACATACAGATCATTTAGTGATGTGATTTATTCCTGGCACAACTGGATAAGCCTTCAGATTAACAGAACATTGACTACTCTATGTAAGTTTCTTACTTCAGACCTATTGAATGGTTTCCTCCTATGTGAAGTTCTACAAATATCTGATCACTTTTCCATAACAAAAGATATATTGGCATGTAAAAACAATACTTTTATATAATTTATATCTCTACTTGATATTTATTTTAATAGAATTTTAAATAAACAACATATTTTAAATATCCAGGAAACAAAATTTATCAAAGTCCCATTCTAAGAACCTGTTAGCCGAAATGATAAGCGAAAATGAAACAATTTTATTTTCATAGAAAAGATCTGATTATTCCTATAGAAAGAGAAAATTAGAATAAGCAAATGTTAAAGACAATGTTTGTTGATTAAAATGGAACATACATATAATGAATATATATATAAGAATCTAGATAAAAGTTTTTTTACTTAATAAATACGCTAAGATTAAAATATAAGCATCAATCGTATCTTATGATGTCTTAATATTTTGTTGTTTGGTTTTGCCATGTAGACAAAATAATTGGAAGACTGAATTTTCATGTAGACATTCTGATTCTAACATAGCATACCACTGGTTGGTTAACTGCTATCTTTCAACTCTTCATATGTAAGAGATATTCTGACTTAATAAAATCTTTCTTCATTTGGAATAAGTAGATTTATAGACATAATACATTATTAATCTTATGATTAATTTATACTAGAAAAACTTAGATATTCAAATAATATTTTAAACTCAGGCATATTTGAAAGAGATTTAGAATTTTTCATTCCCAGAGATCCAGATAAGTTTTTTTTTAAGGACAAATACATTTTTTAGAATGCTTCATATCAGCATAAGCAAGTGAAGTTAGTTTCATATTTAAATTTATACCTCTACCTGGCCTCATTCTGTTTCCATTTTATAACCACTATACTATAACAATATGTTTTCAAGA
The DNA here is from genome assembly GCF_003255815.1 of Theropithecus gelada. Classification (NCBI taxonomy): domain Eukaryota; kingdom Metazoa; phylum Chordata; class Mammalia; order Primates; family Cercopithecidae; genus Theropithecus; species Theropithecus gelada. Next base: position 211,913,058 of record NC_037668.1, on the reverse strand, counting down.
TATTGGTAATATTGTCATATTTTTGGAATGGTGCTTTACAGATGATTCAGTGAAAATAATTATTCTCTCTTCAGGAATTTACAGTTTAGCATTTCAAGTTGACAGTTTAGCATATAATCCTATAAGTAATTAATTCAATAGCTTTACATTCAAAATTGTTAGCAAAAGCTAAACTGTTCAATTTTTAATATCTTTTTAACATGTTTTTTATTTTCCATATTATGCCTTTCCAACTAAAGTTTAAATAAAATTTCAAACTATGTTCTAAGATGTTCATTCACAAAATTTATATAATGTCTAAGGGCAAAAACTGGCACATTACTTCCTGAGGAAATTAATATAAGATATTCATTCACAAAACTTATTTAAATGTCTTCAAGGGCAAAGACTGGTACATTATTTCCTGAGAGAATTACATATGTTAATTGAGGACAGATATTAGCCCTTGATATGAATGGAAATTATTCATGCTTATTGTGCATGTAATCTCATCATTTGCAAGTCTTTTATTAGTGCATAAAAATAAAAATCTGAAAAGCCATGTTTTTCAAGTTAAATATTATTATATAGTAGAATCTTTTATATAAAGCTATAGATTTAAAAGTGATTATTATGTGGTCTCTCTTTTCCCATCTATCCCTTTGGTCTCCCTAATTAGTTATTTTTACCCTAGTAGTTATTTTTGGCCCTTCAATTAATATCTTATTGTCCCTGGTGGTATAAGAGAAGTCCACAATTCTGAAACAGAAAGAACAATTAGTATAATTTTGCTAAAATGATGTATTTCTCAGTTGAAATTTAAAACTATTTTATAGCTAAATCCTCTTGAGATTTCACTGAGACCTGTAGCATATAATCACAATACCTGTTTGCAAAGCAGGATTAAAGAATGTCAAGAGCGGGATGTTTTAACAGCGTATTTTTGAAACAATTAGACAATGTTGAAGGAGACAATACGTGCGTTTAAGGCGGAGAATCTAGGGAGAGGGTGGATTTGGTAATTAATGTGAAATGTCAGAAATTCTAAGACCTATAACTTGTTTTACTCATTTTCCCGTGATTTTGAGACTATGAATCACTTGAATATCTTAAGATCTGATCAGCAGTCTAAGATCACAACTCTGGAATTCACATCCTACCACAAAACAATGTGAGTTCCCTTCTCAAGGTATATCTCTCTGGTGGCACAAGCAGAGGACTGAGTAACATGGGCAATGCATGCAAAAGGCCAACTGAGAGAATCCCTAGGAGTGATGTGCTGAATATTTCACTCTTCTCAATTGTAGTTAGCCAGTGTGATGCTTAATTTTATGTGTCAGCTGGACTGGGTTAAGCGATGCCCAGATAGCTAGTTGAACATTCTTTCTGGGTGCATCCGTGAGGGTGTTTCTGGAGGGGATTAGTATTTGAGTCAGTAGACTGAGTACAGAAGATCCACCCTAATCAAAGTAGGCAGGCATCATCCAACCTACTGGAGCCCACATTAAGCAATAAAAAGGGAGGAGGGCAAATTCTCTCTTTCTTCTTGAGCTGAGACACATATCTTCTCCTGCTCTTGGCCAACGGAGCTCCTGGTTCTCAGACCTGTAGACTCCAGGACTTGCACCATTGGTTTCCATGGCTCTCAGGCTTTCAGACTCAGACTGAATTACACCACCAGGTTTCCTGGTTCTCCAGTCTACAGAAGGAATATTGTGAGACCTCATGGCCTCCACAATTGGGTAAGCCAATTCCCATAACAAATCTCTTATATATCTATAAGTGTATTAGAACAATCTCACACTGCTATAAAGAAATACCTGAGACTGGGTAATTTATAAAGAAAAGAGATTTAATTGGCTCCTGGCTCTTCAGGCTATACAGGAAGTATGGCTAGGGAGGCTTCAGGAAGATTACAATTATAGCAGAAAGCGAAGCGGAAGCAGACACATTTTATTATGGGGCCAGAGTAGGAGGAAGAGAGAGAAGCAGGTGGTGCCACACACTTTTAAACAACCAAATCTCATGAGCACTCACTCACTTTACATGAGCAACACCAAGGGGGAAATCTGTCCCCAGGATCCAGTCACCTTCCACCAGGCCCCACCTTCAACACTGAGGATTAAAATTTGACATGAGATTTGGGCAGGGACACAGACTCAAACCATATCACTAGGAATCCTATTGGCTGTGTTTCACTGGAAAACCCTGACTAATACAGACACTGACATTCATTAGATGTCACTAAGCTGAGCATATTAAGTATGTGGAAAACAGCCTTTATTGTACAAACATACTATAATTTCTTTTTAAAGTACTATTTTATTAATAAAAAGAGAGGGTTATCCATAAGGGGTCACATATGTAAATAACACCAAGAGTCACGCTACCTCAAAGTGTCTAAAGAAACAAAATAAATAGCACAAGAGTTTTTGCCCCATTTCACTAAAATTGATGCTGTAAACAGATTACTCAAAATTTCAAAGCTGCTGATTCCCACAAATTTAAGCAATCCTCCCTGATAAATATTGGTTTGCTTTCTTTTACCATTTCTTTTTTCCAACAGGCAAAACAGCATTGTTTATCTTTGTCCAAATACTAGACTATTCATGGACCAATAACAGTTTTTTTAGTTTAGGCAACAATCATTACTACATGATAATCCCTCCTCTATTCCCTCCTTTTTCTTAGCACAGTTACCAGCTGGCCCCAAGAGAAATGGTAGGAGACACACTTGAGAACATCTACTCAATTTTTTATGCAAAGATAGGACATTTAAACCAGGCTAGAACAAATTCATTTTCACCTAGACTGAATTGGACTTTGTATCTACAAACTTTGGTAGTATGAGATACTAAAGCACCATCCAATGATGGTTAGGGTACTAACTATTGAAATTAATGTGGATTTTTTAAAAGGAAAATGTCTTTGCTTATACAGGCTGCTACCCTCTTTGGTCATTTTTGTGAATTCTATAAGCCCCACCTGAAACAAGCCATATCTGGGGCATCTGAGTAGGGTTGCCCCTGGGAGTGGTGGCAGAAGGTCATCAGGAACTCCATCCTTAGTGATATTAGAGATTGATTTAAGATTCGAGGATATCACAAAAAATTAAGGAAATAAAGGTCCTGCTACTTCACTGCATTATTGAGGATTCAAACCTTGGTGAGAAATTGGTATTTCTTTTCCTGAAACAATTTAAAATGTTTGGCTTCAAACATCACCAACTCCAGTATTTTCCCTTCTAAAAACAAACCTAAAACTTGGCATGTTGGTTAAATGAAGGCAGGTTGATACTGTTGATGAATTTTCCTGTGGGATCCCAATCTGTCATTTTTTGTCACCAGTGTCTAAAGTGAACTTTAAAATGAAAATACAGATTTTTTTAACTCTCATTCCCATCCATCTTTATGGATTTCTTTGCCAAAAGGCTGCCTGAGAAGTTCTGGGTAAGTCCTCCTGCTCAAAAAATATCTCCCCAATTCTATACCTGTCCATCATAAAACTTTGTTATTTTTTTTTTAAACAATGCTGGTCCATCTTTTCTCCTGCTAAAGGGGGCACATGGAATATGGGCTTTGTTCATACTATGATAGAATTTTTTTTTTTTTTTTGAGATGGAGTCTCGCTCTGTTGCCCAGGCTGGAGTGCAGTGGCGCGATCTCGGCTCACTGCAAGCTCCGCCTCCCAAGTTCACGCCATTCTCCTGCCTCAGCCTCCCAAGTAGCTGGGACTACAGGCGCCCACCACCACGCCAGGCTAATTTTTTGTATTTTTAGTAGAGACAGGGTTTCACCGTGTTAGCCAGGATGCTCTTGATCTCCTGACCTTGTGATTCGCCTGCCTCGGCCTCCCAAAGTGCTGGGATTACAGACTTGAGCCACTGTGCCCAGCCTATGATAGAATTTTAAAGAGCGACAGAAAAGAGAGCAGCAACTTACACAGTCACTGAAATGACAACATTCAATTATTTTGCCTTGGTTTTGAGAGAACCTTACAAAAAATGCAGTTCTTCCAGGAAGGCAAATCATGTCTACTAATTCTACTAAATACCTCCTCTCCAGGATCCTTGCTAGCTAGGAAAGAGTAAGAGTAGGAACCCAGGAAAATCAGATCTTGAAACTTCAGGGACTCCCAAGTGTCCAGAGGAGAAATAAAGTACTAACTCCGAAACTGGGATAGCATCCAAACAACTGTCTTTAGAATTGTACATAAAGAAAACTTTAACCTTTACCTGCAGCACCATCTAGAATGGTGATTCAGTAACATTTAAAGCACAACTTTCAACAGACAGTAGACAAACAGTCATCAATTTTTAAATATTATCTCCCAGCATTTTTAAAACCAGTGGCTAAAAATGAAATTAGTGACATTAAAATAATGAGATGGCAGCTGTTAACACCTAGTCTTTAGGAAAAAAATGTGAAATTAAATAAAATGACCTCATTCTGAATAATAATTTAATTCTGGAACACTTAACAGCATCATTTCTTTAATTTCCCATTAGGCCATTATTCAGGATCTTGGCAGAATGGACAAATAGATAAGAGGTGGTTAAGCATAAATTTAGAATTATTCCCATTTAGTTTTAGCAAATGATTTTTTCATATCTTATGAAAGGATATTTAAACGGGCTGGAAATACTTGATTTTTAAATGCTAAACGATATTACTTAAAGTCTCTGTTATTCAATATATTTTACTTCATTTTATAATATTTCAGGTTCAATTTTAGTGAATTAGTATCTCTGATAAGTTACAGTCATGTGCCGCATAATGACATTTCCGTCAGCAATGGGCCACATATACAGCAGTGATCACATAAGATTATAATACCGTATTGTTACTGCACCTTTTCTATGTTTAGATATGTTTCTATGTTTAGATACACAAATACTTACCACTGTGTTACAGTTGCCTGTAGTATTCAGTACAGTCATGTGCCGCATAGGTTTATAACCTAGGAGCAATTGGCTACACCACAGAGCCGAGGTGTGCAGTAGGCTGCATGATCTACCTTTGTGTAAGTTCACTCTAGAATGGTCCCACAATAACAAAAATGCCTAATGTTGCATTTCCCAGAACACATCCCTGTCGTTAAGCAAGACCTGAGTGTACATTCCGTTTACAGAGTCAACGGTGGGTCACGTGATCTATATTCCCTTCAGGCCTTTTGTCTCATTTGCATTCAGAATTGGGAAATTCTTCTCTGTTTCTATGTTCTTTTCCTAATCCTTCCTTCCTTATCATCACAATTACCAGAGGTGCGCCCCTATGCAGGGAAATGAACTAGACAAACAGTTTGGAGTCTCCAATCAGTGGAGGCACCCGAATAGCCAGGCCACATGCTGAAGAAGTCGAAACTATTCTTACCACTTTTTTCAGACGGAAAAGACTACATTTCCCAATATGAGGTGGTTTTATTTTCAGCTGTATTAATGTATTTACTGAAAAGAACTGCATTCCTCCCTCATTGATTAAACAACTAGTTATTGAATTTTTACTGTGTGGCAAAAACATAAGGGATCAGACAGGATCCCTATCTGGTGGGATCAGATAGGATCCCACCATCCTGGAGCCAGATTTACCATCTAATCAAAGTTCTGCTTCCAACTCATCTCCTTCTCTACATTTCTCCCCTCTAAGAGTCTCCTAACCCAGACACTACTGAAACAATCATCCTTATGCTAAGTTGATTATTTTTAACCTGAACCAACTTTCTTAGATAATTTCCTGGCTCCATTCTGGCCTTTCTGAATTTCAAAGAGTTACATAAATAAATTTAATTAACATCCTCTTGAGTCCCTACATTCTTCTTATGACCAGAGATAGTATTATTCCTCTAGCATCAGGAGTACAAAGTAATATCTTTAATACCACTTGGCACTCGCTGTTGCAAAAGGAAATCTCATTCCACAATTCCCTTAAGAAGCTTCCAATTTTTATTTCATGAGAAATTATGATGAAGTATCTTACAGAGTTTTTCAAGATGAACTTCAGTTTTCAAATTAACAATTTCCCTTAGAATACTGTGGCTTTGTTAAAATTTTAGGTTGGTTACTTTAAAATAGACCTACTCCTGTCAAAAATGCTCTGGTGGGAGGCGAGGAACAGCATTGAAGTGAGAAAGAGTGCATTTTATAGTGACAGCTCCACAGTTCTTCAATGTTGTAGGTGAAATAATTAAATTGAGACTCAAGCCTACTCTAATCTAGGCATATTTTTATATCAGTCACTCACTAAATTATCCCAGTCCCAAAGGACCTATTCCAGGGAAATAAATGCCACCCAAGCTACAATCTGGATGGGAAAACAAAATGTGGCACTGCATTGCTAATAAATCAAAGGTTTTATCTCTCTCTCTCTCTCTTTCATCAAGGCAGAAATATTAGAAAATGGGTCTTATGAGATAAATACATTAAAGAGGTAACATGGAAATAAAACTGGGCCAGGAGTCAGGGTGATGGGTATCAATGTATCAGCGCCAACTCTGCCACTTAGTTTTTGACCTTGGATGATTTACTTACCCTTTCTGGGCACAGAGTTCCTAATCTATAAATGTAGGTTAGCAATATTATTCTCATGGAATGGTAAAAAGGGTAAAAATGAGATAAAATACATACAGTGCATAGCATAGTGCTTCGCACAGGTTTAGCTCTCAATAGGCATTTGTTTCTTCCCTCTTTTCTCTCTTCCTCCCTCTCTTCCTTGCTAGAGAATCCCATATAAGGCCAAGGAGACCCAGATTTTGGATAGGCTCCAAGAAGTTGACCACTCCAGGAGGCTTCTGTCTGTATATGAAATGGGACAAGTTCTACAGACTATGTGAATGCTGTTGCCTGTTTGGTGTGATTTGACAGCTGCCAAAACATCTGCTCTGAGACAATGGGCACTTGGCACTATGAGTAATGTTAGCTGTAGTAACTGTGCAAGATTATGCTACGGTTATCATACTATTAGTTTGTCATCATTGAATGCTTTCAGCCTAGCCTGAGATTAAACTATTATTCTCTCCAGTGCTTAATTTCCTAATTTCCTCCTATTCAGCTCTCAGGAACTGCCTCTCTGGCTGCTACTTTCTCATGTTCCACGCAGGCCCTCTCTCATCTTCTTGAGTTCCAAACCCTGAAACCTAGTTTCTGTAGTTGAATCTGTGTCTAAACTCAGGATTTACCCATCTCCTGGACTTTGTCTTCTCATTATATTCCCATGACTTACACATATATTTCCCCAGCCTGCACCCCTTCCATAAGCATCAGCTAGTGTATCCAACTGCCTACTGCTTTGATGGGTCAAATAGAACTCCTGGTTTTCTCCCCCCATCTACTTCTTTGACTCAATGAATGGCACTAACATTCATTCAGCTGCTTGGATCAAATATCTAAGAACCAGCCACGATTTTGCTCAGCCTCCTCATTTTTGCTGCCCACTCCCCACCCCAACATCCAATCCACCAGGAACTTATGTTAGCTCCCTATTCAAAATATAGTGCAAATGTCACATCACCCGGCACCCAGCCCAAACCATGCTCATCTCTATAATCGTCTCCTAAATGGTCTCTCTGCTCCCTGTGTGATCTCTCTTTATTCTGCTCCACACCAAAGTAGCCAAAGTGATCTTTTACAACATAAATCATGCTCCTCTCCTACTTAAAGTCCTCCACTGTTTTCCCATTAAACTTCCACTCAAGCCTATAAGGCCCTTCATTATCTGACTTCTGTCTCCCTCTCTGATGTTCTCTGCTGCTCACTCTCCTACACTCCTTAACCTCCAGCCACACTGGCCTTCTTGGGAATCCTTCAATGCCCCCTGCCCTCTCCCTGCCCACAGCACCTCCACATTTGCCAGTCCTCCTGCCTGAAAGCAGTTCCTCAGAGCATTACAGTATCTCACTCCCTTTCTTCTGACCATCTTATCTAAAGTTACTCTTGTATTCAAAATATGGTGACTCTCTTTCCTTTAGCTGCTTGATTTTCTTCACATTCTGGCACTATGCGAAATGACTTTGTGGATGTGTCAATTTATCATCTGAATCCCACACTAGAAGGGAAACTCCTTATGACAGAGATTTTATCTCTCATCTGCCCCATCTCCTTCTTGGCATATAATTGTAGTCACCCAGTGGATTCTTTCTGCCCACTGCCCAGGCAAAACCAGTTCACTGAGAATGTGGTATTTCCATAAAGAAAGAGTTCAGTTAACACAAGGTAGCCAAGACTGAAGTTATCACTCACATCAGTCTCCTCAAAGACTCAGGGGTTCAGGTTTCTCAAGGATAGTTTGGTGGGCCGGGTTCTAGGGCATGGAGAATATTGATTGGTTGGGGATACAATCATAGGAGTGTGTAAACAGTCCTCATGTGCCGAGTCCATCTCTGACTGGAGGCTCACAGAACCAGTTGAGTCACGAGTCATGAGTGCGGGTGGGGTTAATCAGTTACAAGAATGCAAAAGTCGGAAAAACATTGCCAAAGACCAATCTTAGCTTTTTCAATAATGATGTTATCTATAGGAACGAATGGGGAATTCTCAAATCTTGTGACCTCTGGGCACGTAACTCCTGAGTAGTAAGGGATTATAGAAACTATGCCGCCAGTTTAGCAGAATTCAGGCGTCTCCCATAACTCTAATCTTGTGGCCTTTCATTAGTCTTACAAAGGCAGTTTCAGCCAGCGGAACAAGGAAAGGGTCGGTTTTCGGGAGATGCTAAGACATCCTTCCTTCAGAGTTAAAATATAAACTAAATTCCTCCCATGGTTAGCTTGGCCTATGCCAAAGAAGGAATGACAATAACCAGCCTGTGAGGCTAGAAATCAGAGTCAGCCATGCTAGGTTTCTCTCGTTATCATAATCTTTGCAAAGGCTGTTTCATAAGTGCTCAAAAAAATTGTTTTTAATTAATACATCTATTCACTTAGTTACCTGACTTCTAAAGCAAATAGTATTTTAGTTCCTCTTTCTCTGTTTCCCTCATGTCAGCTTCATCACTAACTCTTATTCATTCTGTCTCTAAAGTTGCATCTCCACTTCTGCACCCACCACTTTGTCTTCACTGTTACCACCTAATCTAGACCCTCATCATTTCCCATCTGAACAATTACAGCAGACTTCTAACAGATTTTCTTAGCCCAGCTTTTGTCTATCCCTTGTTGCATGTCAACCTTCTTCTTTCAATTTCTCCAGTTCATTAAGGTTCTTAGCTCTGGCCCAGAAGTCTAGAAGATTCTAGAACTCTCTCTGGAACCCATGTGATATAATTATATAATAAGAAATACATACTTTGGTCTTCATTCCCTGTCCCTGGCCAGAGCTTTTAAAACCCTTATAACTTCCTAAGTGATAAGAGTTCCTAAGTGATTAGAGCCATAAAGGTAAAAGCAGTATCTTTTGTTATTCATAACATGCCTCTTTCAACCATACCAGAATTTATGTTAATGAAGTGACTTTTAGAAAGCTCCTAAGGATGAGGGCTGGTTGCCAGGGGAAGTAACTGAGGGATTAGAGGGTTAGAACTTTCAGCCTCTAAACCCTAACCTCCAGGGAGAGGAGAGGGTTGGACTGACTCAATCACCGTCAGCCAATGAGTTAATCAATCCTGAGCCTCTGGGTTGGTGAAGAGGTGGAGGTGCTGGGAGGGTGATGTGCCCAGAGACAGCATGAAAGCTCTGCACATACCTAGGTGTTTCCCATACCTTGCCCTGTGCATCTCTTTCATCTGGCTGTTCTTAAGCTGTACTCGTTTATAAGAAAACAGCAGTCTAGTAAGGAAAGTGTTTCTCTGAGGGCTGTGAGCCATTCTTGGAACTGACTTAGGAGAGAGTTGTGAGAAGCCCGATTTATAGCCAGTGGGTCCAAAGCACAGGGGACAACCCGGACTTGGGATTAGCATCTGAAGTGAGGTGGGGGGTTTTCTAATGGGACTGAGCCCTTTTAGGGGCTAAAGCAACTCTGTCTTGGATGCTAATCTGCCATGTTGACTTCTGATTAACCCCAGTTCTGGGAATACTGTAATATTTCTACTTTCATGTACTTACCATAAGTCCCACCCTCAGGTTGAAATAACTTTGATGTTATTATAAACAAATACTTACCAGAAATTCTGCCCTTAGGCAAATCCCCTGTGACATATAAGCCTTGGGTCAGGGGGTAACTGCATGGGGATCCACTATCTCATCCTGAGACAGTTTCTGCTCATAATTCTCTATTAAATGTTTCCTTCTGAAGAACTGAATTTGTCAGCCTCTTCCTTTGGTCTCTCAGCTCTCTCCACCTTTGGTGTTAAGTGTGCATAGACCTGCTCACTGTGGAACAGCCTTGGACCTGTGAGATCCGACCCTATTTCCAGATATAGTGTAAGAATTAATTGTAGGATACACTGTTGGTATCCACAGAAAACTGGAGCAGTGCTTTGTGTGGGGAGAAAAATCTGTCTATCTGGTGTCAGAAGTGAAGTATTGAGAGCAGTGGTAGATAAGAAACTGGAGTTTTCCTTTCCTTTTTTTTTTTTTTTTTTTTTTGAGACTGAGTCTTGCTCTGTTACCCAGGCTAGATGGAGTACAGTGGTGTGAACTCGGCTCACTGTAACCTCTGCTGCCTAGATTTAAGCAATTCTCCTGCCTTAGTCTCCGGAGTTGCTGGGACTACAGGTGTGCACCACCACGCCCACCTAATTTTTTTATATTTTTAGTACTAATGGGGTTTCGCCATGTTGGCCAGGTGGTCTTGAACTCCTAACCTCAAGCAATCCACCCACCTTGGCCCCCCAAAGTTGGGATTACAAGCCACCGGGCCTGGCCTAGAGTTCTCCTTTCAAGGGGACTATTTGGGTTTCAAATTCTAGTTTCCACACTTACTGTTTTGTTTTCACCATGGGAAGATCAGTTGAAATATCTGAGCCTGTTTCCACATCTATATAATGGAGGTAGTAATACCTATCCTGTACTATTGTTGTGAAGGTAAAATGAGTCATAATAAGGATATAATAAGTTTAGATATGTACAACATTTAGGATAAGACACAGCACACAGTAAGCACTCAATACATGTTAGCTATTATTACAGCTGCTTCTATCCTCCCACCTCAGCCTCCAGAGTATCTGGGACTACAGGCATGTAACTCTATTTTTTTGGTAGGGACAGCATTTTACCATGTTGTCCAGGCTGGTGTTGACAACATGGTGAAACGCTGTCTCCGCCAAAAAAAAAAAAAAAAATGCGAAAATTCACTGGGCAAGCCATCACATGCCTGTAGTCCCAGCGACTCTGAAGGCTGAGGTGGGAGGATTACCTGGGCCTGGGGAGGTAGAGGCTGCAGTGAGCCATGATCACGCCACTGCACTCCAACTTGGGTGACAGAGTGAGACCTTACCAAAAAAAAAAAAGTTTTAAAACAAAGGAAAAGGCAAGGACTGGAGTAATTTATCTTTGAAAAACTATAATGGCTTGGGCAAGAGTCATAGAGAAGCTGTGTGCTCTATCCTGTTTTGTCTTCAAGGCATCTTTCCAGCGAGCTGCATGTCACCAAAGAGTCAGAGGCTTTGTGAAATTATGTTGGCAAGCAGATGGGCACACATGGCATCTCACATTTGTTACTTTGTCTGACATAAGCATGACCACTGCATCCTTGTGTGGAGCACAGAGTGAGCTCAGACAACAGCTCTCCATCATCTTCCCCAGAGCACCAGATCAGGTCATTGTTTGGCATGCAGCAAGCAATGCATACATGTCTCTCAAGTAGATTCAGTGCAACAAATTTATTTGTCAACATTTTTAAAAAAATGCCTGAGCTTTTGTTTATTCTCTAAAAGTGTTAAGCAATTTACAAAAGTGAAACTTGCTTGATGGGTTAAAGCCAGTGGTTGGACGTCTGTATGTCAGTTTCAGGCAGCAAGGGAGTCTTTGTGAGCACATCTGCTATATACCAAGTGAGGACACTGATTTTAAATTTGACTCAGGATCTAGCATAAAGTTTTGAATCTTCATAATAAGCAAGCCCTGGAAAGATCTCATTTTTAAAGTGGTGAGAATAGGGCCGTTTTGGACAGAATTGGAATTAGTGCTTCAACACCTGCCTAGCTCAAAGCATACCAGAGCTAAATTTACCTTTGTGGTAAAGAGTAAAGCATGCCTTGGAAAGTTTTCATTGCTCGTAGGGTAAATGAAACCACTTCCAGCCAAAGTAGGCCCAAGTTGCTGTCAGCCAAGAGCAAGGCAGTCTCCCACAGTGCACTCTCAGCCTTCCCAGTTAAAGAGTTTTATATCTTTACTCTTACTTAAAGTGAGCAAAGAAAGATCCTCTATCCTCCTTACCTCTTGAAGAGATCCAAAAGGTGATTAAATATTAATGTGTGTTTTGCTTGGGGAGAGGTATTTTCCGCCTTAAGGAGTAGAAGGTGAACATTTCTTAGGTTCTTCAGGTATGAATCACACTTATATGTAGAGTGCAGAGTGACTAAAAGCCCAGATGCTGCTGTCAGATGCCCAGACCAAGAGCTCTGCCACCTAATACCTTTGTGACTCCACTTATATTATCTTCCACTATATTAACCTCTGTTAATGTATTAGTATATTTTCACACTGCTGATAAAGACATATCCAAGACTGGATAATTTATAAAGAAAAAGAGGTTTAATAGACTTACAGTTCCACATGGCTGGGAGGCCTCACAATTATGGCAGAAGGCAAAAGGCATATCTTACATGGCGGCAGGCAAGAGAGAAGGAGAGCCAAGTGAAAGGGGTTTTCCCTTATAAAACCATCAGATCTCGTGAGACTTATTTACTACCATGAGAACAGTATGGGGGAAACTGTCCCCCCCCATGATTCAATTATCTCCCATCAGGTCCCTCCCGTAACACATGGGAATTACAGGAGCTACAATTCAAGATGAGATTTGGGTGGGGACGCAGCCACACCATATCAATTAACCTCTCCCATGAGCTATTATGTCTACAACGTGCACTTACAATTTCCTGCTCTGCCTCATCTATTCCCCACACCAACTCTCACTTAAGGCTCACAACCAACTCTCTGACCCTGATGCAATTAACATTCCCATTTTACAGTTGAAGAAATGAGGCTTGGGGAGATGATGTTGTTTGCCCAGGGTGATGGCGCTTTTAAGTTGTAAAAGTGGAATCAATCCCAGGCTGGTCTGACATAACCCATATTATGTATGGTGGCCATTCTTCAAAGGTGTGCTAAAGAGCCCAACAGGGTTTCTGCGGGAGAGGACTGTAAACAAAGATAAATGGACCACAGATAACAAAAGGAAAGTCAACAAACATAAAGTCAATTGAAGTCATCATACTTTATTAGTCTGGGGAGAAAATAACCCAACCAAAGTCTTGACATCTATCAGTCTGCCAAACAGAGTCAACCTGAAAGAGTCAGATCACACACTACTATAAGGTTATAAGACATAGTCCCTATTCTTGGGTAGATGATAATCTAGTTGAACAGATCAAATATTGAATTCACAAATGCGAATTGATAGGCTGCAAGTCCCCTGTCTCATCACCAGTGGGATGCATAATGCATGAGCAGCCTACCATAGAGTTAATCAGGCAAGATTCAGAGAAACTGATGGGCATGCGCTCTTCAAAAAATGAAATTGAATTGTATGGTTCAGATGTTAAATGCTATAGGAGTTTGGGGGAGATAAATGACATTCTTGTAGAGCTAGGATTTGAACTGAGTCTTGAAAGAAGGAGATTTGGATAGATGAACAAGAGATTGACTGGTGTTCCAGAAAAAGGAAACCCATAATTGCAGCCATGGGAGCAGGAAGAAGTGTAATGTGTTTGAAACACTAAGGAGAGAAAAGGGGTAAAAAAGCCTATTTAAAAACATACATTGTTGTCAATGTGATTAAAGAGAATGTTCATAAATAATCAGTTACTAGTTAAGTGTAAAGTAGAGCTGTGTGGGTATTAATGTTTCCATTCAAAAAATAAGGTGAGAGTTGATGTAACATCTACAAGGGTATGCATCAAATTAGTGTTGCACTAGCATTAAAAACTGATAAGTTTAGCCTCTTTCATTGTCATTACATGACACATTCCTGGAAGTACGTAAGATAGAGCACAATTAGACTCTTCAAATCAGGAAGAGGATGAAATAAACATTACAGAGTTAAATGTAACTCTCGTACATCAAACAGAAAAGCATCTAGTACAACCAGGATGTTACCATCGGGCTCTCTGTCTTATAGGCTATCTGTATCTATCTACATATTTATCTCTCTATTTCTCTATCTGTATTTATATATAAACTATCTATCTTTAAGAATCATCTCTAGTGTTGTTTTTGAAAGTTTATTCCTTTTATCTAAAAAGTAAGCTTTGTGTAAAAAAATTCATAGACCAGAACAAATTTGACATTAAATCACTGCCGTCCATTTTCAGTATTTTTCCCTCTACCATCTTAAATTTTTAACTCGAGCTACATGTTAGTCTAGAATCTTTGAAGATTTATTTTTAAAAAATACTCTTCATAATTAAGATGATGGAATTTTGAAAATATTTATCTCCCACTCATATAAACCCACACAATAGAAGAAAATGAAGTTTCATTACTTATATGGAAAGATTCTGACATAAGGTGGAAAGTTTACACAGATATTCTTTTTTTTTAACTTTCCTCAGTTTCAGAATATAAATGATCTGTACATCACTGTTCATGCTGAAAGCTGAAATTCAGCTTAATAACTCACCATTTTCAAAGCACAGCTCATATGTAGGTTCTGTTTTAATTATGTATTTGTAATAGATTGAGGTTGGGACTGAGAAGCTGTTGATTATAAGAAAGAGGTAAAGCTAGAATTCTATAATATTAATGGTGACACACCAGTTACTGGTTTTTGGTGAATTATAATGTGTGAGACTCTGTGCTAGTGCTTTATACACATTATTTGATTTTCACAAGATCCCTGTGTGATCAGATTTTATTTTTTTCTGACATTTTATACCAGGGAAACAGGCTTAGAGAGGGTCAGCAACGTGCCCAAGATCCTACATGATATTAAGTGGTAGAATTGTTACCTGGTGTAATGCCTACGTGATGTAGCTGAATTTCTACCCTGCCCTAACTCTGCTTATCTCTAAGCAATAAGACAACTGCGGTAAGAAGTTCCCTTTGTAATCAGACCAGGAGAGACTGGTTAGAGGCAAGAGGGCTGATCCAACAACTTTAAAAAGACCTTAGACTTTGTTATGATTTCATTTCCATGCTAAATGACATTCCCACCAGCACCATGACCATTGACAATTGCCACAATAATGACTAGAAGAAGTCATAACAAGACAAAAAGAAAGATGACACCGGTTCTGAGAACTTCACTGCCCATTTCCAGAAAAGACATAGGCATTCCTCCTTTTGCTGTTAACGTCCAACTTCTTCGTTAGAGAAACCTTACATTTTAACCCTCCCACCCTCGCTAGTTGAGAAGTTGATCTGTGAGCCACGCTTCCACTTCTCAGTTCCACGGCCATCAAATAAAGCCTGCACTGCTTGATACTCACTTGAAGTTTTGTGTATTGACTTCATGACTCAGACAGGAAAGAATACTACCTTTGGGGAAAAGTTGACTCAGGCAGTAACAGAACAAGGATGCCATGAATGCCTCTAAAATGTAAAAATGTAAGACACACACCACGTTTAAGGACTGCACACCTTCTAACTGGTAGACCACCCCCAAACCTCTAGACTATAAAATAATATCAATGTTTGCCTAAGATACATTGGCTTCTCTTTAAAAAGATATCGTTGTCAGAAAAGGGAAACAGATAAGATGCTTGTTTCTAATATAAATCGAAGGACCTGGGCCATGCTTGAAAAAACTGAAAGAAGTACTGGAAGCAGGGTGTGTGCTGAGTAGATTTAATAACTCTGAGAGCAAACAGAATAATCCCTATAAATGTCCAGTCCAGCAACCAAGTGAAAGAACTACAGGCCTGAAGGGATGGAGTTCTAGAAAACAGAGCTTAAAAGAAAGCCCAAACGCATGCAAGCGGAAGAAGGCAGGGCCAGGACTTCATGCACTCAAGTTGCATAAAGCGTCACAGAGAACAGGTAAGAGGCAAGGATACATGATGCATTCAGAAGTGAGATTTAAAATGATGGAGAAGCAAGGCAGTTACTGAAATCTGCAGCCTGCTGCAAGGCAGGGCTTGAGCTGATTAGCTTGGGCCTGCCTGGTTTTTTCCTCCAGGAAGTTGGTTTGCTGATGTGGGAGACCATTGGAAGCAGTTGAGTGGAATGAATGAAGTAGGTTAGGATAGTTGTGAGTGCCAGAGCCATAGAGGCAACCAGAGCTTCCAACCCCAATTCTGCCTCTGATAGACTATGCCACATTGAATTTTCCATTTCCTCATCTGTAGAAATTGCCAGGATAATATTATATAAAAATAATAGGGTTGTATGTGGATTAAATCGCATACTTCATGTAAATAACCTTTTTCATGTGGTATCATGTATATTAAATCTTTATGAAAAATTATTAATACAGAAACATTTGGAGTTTCTATTTGAGAAGGCCATCGTAACTGTAGGGTTATAGCCCTGGCTGATAATAGTTTATCTAAAAATATAATTTTATCTGAGCAAAAAGAAAAGGAGAGGGAGAGTAAAGCAGAAAAAAAAGGGGTCAGGCACAGTGGCTCATGCCTGTAATTCCGGCACTTTTGGAGGCTTAAGTGGGAAGATGGCTTGAGGCCAGAAGCTCGAGACCAGCCTGGGCAACACAGTATGACCTCATCTCTACAAAAAATCGATAATAAAAAATTAGCCAAAAACAGTGGTTCACACCTGTAATCCTAGCTTTTTGGGAGGAGAATCACTTAAGCCCAGGAGTTCAGAGCTGCAGTGAGCTATACTTGCACCACTGCACACCAGCCTGGGCAACAGAGCAAAACACTTTCTTAAAGAAGAAAAAAGAAAAAAGCCTGCAATTAATATGACAGTATCTATTTCTCTCAATACTGCTAAAATCTCTCTAACCCAGACTTCCTTGCAAAAGCATCTAAGTACTTGGCAGGAGAGCAATGTTCACCTAGAGTAATACAGTAATGCAGTACAGTAAGGGATACTGAGTCTCTAATCACATCTGTCTCCTTCCACGATGTATTCGTCCATTTTTACACTGCTATAAAGAATGCTACCAGAGACTGGGTAATTTACAAAGGAAAGAGGTTTAATTGACTCACAGTTCCACATGGCTGAAGAGGCCTCAGGAAACTTACAATCATGGCGGGAGAAGAAGAAGGTACGTCTTACATGGCAGCAAGCAAGGGAGACCATGTGAAGGAGGAACTGGTAAACACTTATGAAACCATCAGATCTCTTGAGAACTCACTCAGTATTACGAGAACAGCATGGGGGAAATCACTCTTGTGATCCAATCACCTCCCATCATGTCCCTCCATCAACACATGGGGATTACAATTCGAGATGAGATTTGGAGGGGGACACAGAGCCAAACCATATTACACTGCATCCTGCAGAAGCAATCATGTGACTGTTCATTAAACATAATCACAAACATTACTCCAGACTTGTAAAACTGTTGATGCCAATGCCATAAAAGCATACCCAGAGTCCTGCCCCCAGGCACTTAGGTCTCAGAGAAGTTGTCCATTTGAAGTAGGAGCTCAAAGAGTAGGCCACTTGGCTTTGGCTTTTGTCCCTTTTGACTCTTCACAGACTGTCTCTTTATTCCTGAACAAGCCCTGGCCTGATGCCTTAGTCTCTTTCCTAGCCTGAACCTCAATGGCAGCCCTGATGTGTAGCTCGCTTGACACTTCCAGCCCCAAGCGTCACTGTTGCTAGTTTCTGCTGTTGATGGTGGTTGCTGCTGTCCCGGCAAACGCAGCCCCTCTAGGAAAAGCAGCACAAGGGTAAAGAGCAGCACAAGGGTGAGAAGCAAGCAGTACAGAAGAAAAAACCCAATTTATTGTTTCCATCAGATCACTCCTAGGCAGCTCTAAACAGCTATTATTCTATCTTATTCTATCTTATTGTTTTATCTTTCTTCCAAGTTCTTCCAGGCTTCCAAGTTCTGTTCTAATGGCTCAATACTATGGAAAAGAGAAATCGCCAGAAATACTCTAGTTGAACTAATATTTACTTGTGTTCGTCACTGTGAGTCAGAGCAGGGACCTTTCTTTGAGGCCTGTACATCCACCCCACCCCCAACCTCTGCACACACGGAAATAAGGGAAAATCTTGAGTTCTTTCAAGGGAAAGTCCAGGCACCTAGCTAGCACTAAGAGCTAAATGAGCAACTTGGTATGGAAGAAGGTACTAGTAGGTTGAAACAATAGCGAAGTTAAAGTCATGAGATGTTTAATTCCTTAAAGAAACTAAAGATAACATCTTAACATAAGTCCCTGAATTTTTCAGAAACTCAGATCTCCACCAAACAGATCCACTGGCACACAGACTTCAGATAAGGATGAACTGAGGACTGAACTCTGACTGTCTTTTTTGCTCTAAATTTCTTCCTCAGGGGCCCGGAGGAAGTCACGTCCATGGGCCAGAGGTAATAGTCTTTTCTGCTGACCTCAAATTTTAAACACAGCTTCTCTTCCTTAACCAGTTTCAAATCAGAAAATCTATGCATCTACCTATGACC
This sequence comes from Theropithecus gelada, assembly GCF_003255815.1. Lineage (NCBI taxonomy): Eukaryota > Metazoa > Chordata > Mammalia > Primates > Cercopithecidae > Theropithecus > Theropithecus gelada. The sequence goes on along the minus strand of NC_037668.1, from coordinate 211,894,451 downwards.
TGTAAGCTTCTGCCTCAAGACACACCTCTTTAGGTCAAACCAGTGTATAACCTTCATGTACTGATTTACTAATTTGCCTGTAAATTCTGCTTTCCTGAATTTTACTCCTGCCTTGAAAAACCCTTAGTTTCAAGGCATGGGGGAGGTCAGGTCTTAAGCATGAGCTTCCCAATTTTTCTTGCTTGGTGCCCTGAAAATAAATGCCCTCCTTTCTCCTGCTGTAAACCACACTGTGGATATCTGGCTTCACTGTGCTGAGCAAGTTGTCCCCACGTGGATGTGGTAACAATTGATCAAAACACCTCATTTACTCACTCCCCCTCACCCTACATCTGTGCATTAAAGATGTAAAGACTTACTCAAGGTCTCAGAGCTAGCTGATGGTGGAGTCTAGATTGTACTTTATCTCTTTTCTGTTTCTTGTGGTAATATGGCTCCTTGTATTACCAGTCAACATCTTCTCTATGTAAACACTGTTTTAGAATCCACGCTCTGACAAAAGGTATGTGTGTGTGTGTTCCATGTCCCAACTTGGAAATGGCCATTGTTTGAAAACACAAAGCCAGATTTTTCTTCAGCTGGAGTTTGGGTTGTCTGGGAACTCTGTGGCAGGGTCTCAGATATAAACACTGTTTATGTTTATTTAAAGCTCCAGAAAGAAATAGAAATAGAAAATTCTTTCACTTTATTCTCAGCATAAACGACCTAAGGGACCAACCCTCTAGGATCTAAAGCTGTCAAAAAATGAAACCAAATGCCTTTTTTTTTTTTTTTTGCAGCAAAAACTCTTTAAGATGATATATGGAGGAGATGCTATAGTCAGCAACGATATTGTTTTACAGGGTTCCACTAAAGTCAATAGGCTTTATCCCCAGACTATCTTAGCCAAAGATACAACATTCTTTTTGAGACAGAGCCTCAGAAACTTGACCTGACTGCTTACCTGTAGCTGCTCATTCCTGACTATAAAGCAACTTTTCTGCAAAAGCAGGAAGGAAGTAGGCCAGTAAGCTTAAACCATGGCACCTTCAGCAAAGTGTCACAGGAAATTTATAATCCCTGATTATGAATTTATTAGTGGAAAACCAGAAGTAAGAACATTATAAGCTCTATCACTATAGTCTGTGTAATACATATTCTCTTAGTATTTAAACGTGCCCTTTGCAATCTGTGTTTGTAAATTTACATTATACCAGTTCACATTTGATTGCAGACTATATTATTGTATTGTCTGTTTTCTTCTTTGAGAATATTTATGACTTTTCTTTTATGGGTGCTCCTCATAGTGTTGAGCACTGAGGGCTCTTAATAAGTAAGTGTGATTCACAGCCTGAAGATTTTGATCTTTACTTCCTTAATTCCCATAAATTAAGACAGCTATCTGTTTCTGACCACAGAAGTTTGCTGTCTCTGTCTCCAATTCTTAGCCAAATAGGCTACTAAATAACTACATTTTGCTTTAAATGAGACACGCTATTGATCCAGGGCTTCCCACCAGTAACCTGAAGTTCATGTACTTCAGTCAGGCCTGCAATTGCTAGCAAATACTGTTTATATATACTTATGTGTGGCTTTTTCGGGATCCTTAGATTTCATCAAGTCTCAAAAGGTTTTAGATAGAAGATTAAGAATGCTCTGTGAACCTTAGAACATCCTTTAAAGTGTTTTTATAATAAAAAAATTATATATATATTACTATCATACATATATATGATATATCTATATCATATATTTATGACATATGTATATATGTCACCGAGGCTGAAGTATAGTGGCGTGATCATGGCTCACTGCAGCCTCAAACTCCTGGGCTCAAACAATTCTTCCAGCTTGGCTTCCTGAGTAGCTGGGACTACAGGTGCATACCACTGGGCCAGCTACTTTTTAATTTTTTTATAGAGACAAGATCTTGCTATGTTGCCCAGGCTGGTCTTGAACTCCTGGCCACAAGTGATCCTCCCATGTTGGCCTCTCAAAGTGTTGAAATTATAGGCATGAGCTCCTGTGCCCAGCCTTTATCAATCAATCTTTATACTGTTTCTTCTGCCCTCTGATTTCTGATATCCTATATTACAGCAGTTTTATAACTCATGGTCCATTTTCCAAGGTTGTCCTGGACAACAGAGTAGTCAAGGAGCAAACATTGCTCAATGTCGGCAAGTAATCTTCATTCTAGTCTTCTTATTTCACTTAAGAATGACTGATCAGCATTTCTGAAAAAGTAGATGTTCTAAATTTCACTCACACAGAAAACAGTACCTTAGTCATCACCTCTAAAAACATACGGCTAGTTTTAATCATAACTCTACCTTTTCCAAACATTAGAATTCGTCTTTAATAGCCATAGTCTTCCTAAGTCATTAGGCTAACAAAACTCGATAAGGTTCATGGAATCCTGATATTTTACTAGTGATGTTGCTAGTATGCTAAGATGAAAAAAGTAAGCTTTCCACCATCATGAGCACAGAAAAGCCTCTCTCCACAAGTAAACAACTGGCACAGTGATTTCCAGTTGTGCATATTGCTCACAGCTTGGTAAGACTTCTAAGAACATTTATAAAGAAGCCAAAGAAAGGAACCTACATATATGATCTTTGCTTCCTACTTGGAGAATTGAGCCCTCAGAGGTCTTATCCTGGAATTTCTAAAATTCCCAGAACTGATCAACTATTATTTAAATCTTCCTTCAGGATCAAGTCTCCCAAAATCTGGATGCTAGATATATCACTCTGATGGATGTGTCTTCCATGAGGCTAAGTAGGAAGATCTAGTTCTGTATCATCCAATATGGTAGCCATTGGCTACATGTGGCTACTGGGCACTTGAATGTGGCTTGTTTGAATTGAGGTGTGCTGTGAGTCTAGAAATTGTACCAGATTTGGAAGATTATGGGAAAAGAATGCAAAATAAAATGTTTAAAAGTTTTATGTTAATTACATATTGGAATGATAATCTTTTGGATACACTGAGTTAAATAAATTACATTATTAAGATTAATTTCACCTGTTTCTTTTAGCCTTTGTTTATGTGACTAATAGCAAATTTAAAAATACATACGTGACTCAAGTCATATTTCTCTTAGACAGTACTGACTACACTATTGTAGATTCTACATAGCAAAATGGCTAGACATTGAAGGTAGACACTTCAAGTTCTCTCTGTAAACTATGCCTCAACCTCAGCACAGAAAGAAAACTAAAAGCATGCTGGGATATAAGGGAAATTCAAGATGCCACCAAGAATGCAGAATGTTAGAAAGCAAAATAAAAGAGGACTATAAACCAAACTAATAAAATGCAATAGAGAAAAGGAAACCCCATCCCAAGCCCCTAGCTACATGTAATACATGCAACTATGTAAGTTGTAGAAGAAAACATGGATGATTTTTTATATAATCTGAGAGTAACGTAAAGTTTTCTAATTGTAACAAAAACATACAAATAAAAAAGAAATGATAGATAAATTGCTTATATAAACAAGTTTAAATACTTTGGCACAAAACAAACAAAAAAAATAAGCACAGTTAAAAGACAAATGACAAATTGGAATAAAGTGTTTGCAACATATATGACCAACAAATGTCTAATATCCCTAAAATAGAAATAAGGACATTTAAAATTAAGAGAATACAGAAGATACTTTTTAAAATTTTTGGAATATAAAATTTATTTTATTTTATTTAACTTTTAAGTTCAAGGGTACAAGTGCAGGTTTAAGACACTTTCTACAGAAAAATGGAAAACAGACTAGAATAATTAACAAAAACTATGTAAAATGGTTCTCAGAAATATGAAAAAATGTTTAAATTATTTTATAGTATGAGAAATGGAAATTAAAACTACACAGAGGTATCATTCTTCACTAATAGGCAAAAACTCAAAATCGTAACAACATCCTCTGTTGTCAAAAGGTAGAGAACCAAGCACTTGATGGGGTGCTGAATGCAGCTGCGGAACAAAACTTCCTCTGTGGAGGGGAACCGGTCCATATGTAACAAAGGTGCTTTCACATTCAGTCTTGGACACTTATTTATTTTGGTGCTCAAACTGTTCGTAATTTAACCAGTTGGAACTCATTCAAACTTGCTCTGGTGTCTTTTTGTCATGATCCTATCACTTTTGGAGCACTTTCTTACTTTATATAACAAGATATTCAGGTTACCTCATATCGTTCCTGTTTCAGGCCCAAAGTTAGGCATTTCCCAAGGAGACCCTGTTATTCCTCTAAGAATTTGCACTGAAAATACACCTTCAACAACACAAAATACATATGAAGAAGGCCATTCATTACAGAAGTATTTGTAATTTAAAAATACTGGAAACTACCCAAGTTAACAAACATAAGAGAAGAATTGTAAAACTAGGTGTAAAATAAAAAAAGAGTAAGAAATATTTCCATGAAATGACGAGCGATTTCTAGGATATACAGGATATCACTGAAGGGAAAAGAACAGAGATACCTGTGAAAAGGGAAGGGCTATAGATCTTGGACAAAGAGATGGTTATCTCAGCTGAAAGCTAATTGATACATCAAAGACCAGATCCACCTGCTACCCCATCCTGCCACAGCCATCACAACCTAACCTAGGGCCAGGTACACCTATAATCCCAGCACTTTGGGAGGCTGAGCCAGAAGGGTTACTTGAGGCCAGGAGTTTGAGAACAGCCTAATCTCATAGCAAAACTCCATCCCTACAAAAATTTTAAAAAGCAAAGAGGCATAGTAGTGTGCTCCTGTAGTCCCAACTACTTGGGAGGCTGAGATGGGAGGATCGCTTGAACCAAGGAAGTTGAGGCTTCAGTGAGCCATGAAAGTGCCACTGCACTCCAGCCTGGGTGACAAAGTGGGATCCTGACTCAAACAAAAACAAAAAGAAAAACACAAAAAACAAAAACAAACCTTAACCTTAGCCATAGGAGGCCAAAGCAGTAGGCTCGCTTGAGCGCAGGGGCTCAAGTCCAGCCTGGAAAACAGAAAAAAACCCTCTCTCTCTAAAAAAAAAAAAGGAAGAAGAAGAAAAAACCCGATAGCCCATACCTGACAAAATATAAAATGTAAGTCCCCTGAAGCTTAACTTAGAACCCAAATCTATTGAGATTAAAGTCAGTCATCTTGGCAGAATGGGGTCTTAAAATAAAAACTAAGTTGAATGTTCTTGTTAATAATTTGAATGTGAAAATAAAATTGTCTAAGAGAATGTCTGAGTTTGTTGACCTGATAGAATGTATTATTTACATTTAATTAGTATCTCCCTCTGAACTTGACTCTCTGAAAACATATTTAATAGCTGGAATGATTTTACCTAGGATACGCACAGCATTAAAGAGTTTCTCCCTTCAAAGTGGGGAATATGTCTACTGAAAAAATTGGAATATATCAAAACACATCCATCCTGAAAATAACCCAAAAGCCATTAAGCTCACCTTTAACTTTAGCTCATTTGATTCATGAAAGAACTGCAAGAAAAATTGCATGGCCAGCAAAGTCCCACTAGCTGGACCCCTCATTTCCACAATCCAATAGCACCATATGCTTCCTCCTGTGCATGGAATTTCTATTTTCTCTGCCTCTTAAAATGACCTGGAAGTCAAAAAATTTCCTATGAGATGATGTAAGACAACCACTCTGCCTGGATCATGCAGTAATTACACCTTCCTAGCAGGCTTCTCTGCCTGCTCGTCTCTTCACTCAAAAAGTGCAATGCTTGACAGATGCAAAGTGGTTATGCCTCTCTGCTTGCCTCCCTCCAGCGAAGCTCCTGGGAGGACACCCTGAAAGTGATTGAATGTCTTCTCCGAAGACAAGGGCTTCCTCAGCAGCCACAGTGAGCTTGCTGTCACACCCTGGATTACAAAGTGTGAATTCTCTATTCTCTGAAAAGCTAATGCTTCCCAACTACCACCCTGATCATAATATTATAACTTTTTAAGAAGTGTTTTACAGTTCAGTAAATCACTTCTATATGTCATCTCATTTCTCCTCACAGTTTAGTGTCCTCATGAGAAAATAAATGGACTAAAACCCATGGCAGGTAACTAGTAAAGGGACACTCAAAGCTTAACCTTCCTGTGCCCTGCCTGGTGTTATTCCACCGCAACGTAAATGTAAGCACGTGGTGTGATGGTTAATTTCATATGCCAATTTTGACTGGCCATGGGGTGATTAGATGTTTGGTGTTGAGATGCTAGGTGATCAGATGCTAGGTGTTTCTGTGAGGCTGTTTTTGGATGAGATAAATATTTCCATCAACAGACTGAGTAAAGCACATGTGGATGGGCTTCTTCCAAACAGATGAAGGCCTGAATAGAATGAAAAGGCTGACTCTCCCTCAGATAAGGGGGGACTCCACCTGCCTCAATACTGGGACATCATTTTTTTTCTGCCTTCATACTTGAGATGAGACATCAGCTTTTCCTGGGTCTCAAGCCTGCCAGCCTTTGGGCTAGAATTTACACTATGAGCTCTCTTGCTTCTCAGGCCTTTGGATTTGAACTGGAAAAGTATCACTGGCTTTCTTGGGTCTCCAGCTTACTGACTCACTCTACAGATCTCGGGACTTGTCAGCCTCCATAATCACATGAGGCTCTTCCTTACAATAAATCTCTTTCTCTGTATATGTGTGTATATACATATATACACATGCATACATATATATACACACACGTATACACACACACAAATATAAATATATTTAAAATCGTGTGTGTTTGCGTGTGTGTATAATTGGTTTTGTTTCCCTGGAAATCCCTGACTAACACACATGGGAACATAGTTTGGAAAGCTGTAACCAAATAGGTTTCCCTTCTTTGGATGCTGTAGCTCCTTATCCATGGCCTTCCCTATTTCTGTGCCTTGTGGGGAATTGCTAGCCCACTGTCTCCAGCTGATGGAGGGCGGCCACTGTGCCTTGTCAGTGTTAATGAAGTCTATGCTCCACCAAGAGTCAACTGCTAACCTTACCTTCAGGTAGGAAAGATTCCAACATTCTCTGCTTTGGCTTCTGATTTCTTGAATTATGCATTTGTATTAGCCTACAGAATTCACATCATCTTGTAAACTTATTTGTTTTGTTTGTTTGTTTTGTGTGTTTGTTTGTGTGTGTTTTTCTTTTTCCTGAGACGGAATCTCACTTTATCACCCAGGTTGGAGTACAGTGGCACCATCCCGGCTAATTGCAACTTCTGCCTCCTGGGTTCAGGTGATTCTGCTGCCTCAGCCTCCCAAGTAGCTGGGATTACAGGCACGCATCACCATGCCTGGTTAATTTTTGTATTTTTAGTAGAGACAGGGTAGCACTATGTTAGCCAGGCTGGTCTCAAACTCCTGACCTCAAGTGATCCTCTCACCTTAGCCTTCCAAAGTGCTGGGATTAGAGATGTAAGTCACTGTAATCCTGGCCATTATTGGGTCTTACATTTTAATTTTCCCTTTGTAACAGCAAACACCAAAATACCATATAGTGGTGAAAAAATAGAGAACTTGAGAAAATTAGTTTTAATATCAACTTCCCTCACTTACCAGTTATTTGAACTTGGTAAACTGCTTCTAGTTGAGCTTCAATTTCCTCCCATGTGTAATAGTGTTAAGTATGTCTCAAATGGAAACAACTAAGCTAAAAAGCCTGGCATACAAAAGAAACCAAATGAACACCGGTTCCTATCCATTCTCCACAGTAGTTCTGAGCAAGTTTCAGGTATGTTGCTTGCTCCGGAGGCATTTAATAGCTACAACTATTTTTAAATTAAACTTTAACAGCACCTTGGGTTTGAAAACTGAAAAACAGAAAAGTCGACTAATAGGTTATTTTTGTCAGTGTTACCGTTTCGTGTTACACTACTCTTGTGTCTCAAAGGCAAATTAGGAAGAACAACTTATAGTTTGTTTTTATCTTATGCCCTACTTATCATTAAGAGTTCTTATGTTTATTGTTGTAACTTGATACAGATTTCAGTGGTAACCAAGTTCAGTGAGTATTGTTTTTCATTTTCTTGGTGTATAAAACAATATGCTCTGTCTGTATTGTTAAAGTTAAAATTAATTCTCATCATTTACTTCCCCTTCTGAGACCTTGGCTAGAATCAGTGTGAAAATGTTCCTTTTTTATGAAAAGATTACACTTTGTAGGAGAGATATATAGAAAGAGTTCATAAAATTTAAAAAAAAAAGTCTGTGAGACAGGAAATGTAGTTGGGAGTTTTTGTGCTGTAGGGAAGTCAGAGTCAGGAACATACAGCCAAACCTACAAATACTGAAGGATTCTTTTCCTTTCTCATTCAACAGGATATAACTATATTCATCCAAAAAATGTGAGTGATGCTTTGTTATTTTAAATCAGTATTATTTGATCAATACACACAGTTATTTCCATTTTTCATGGCTTTCCCAGTAAAAAGTCTTAGGATCTCCTTGCCACCTTGCATGTGGAGGGGTGCTCAGAGACTATCCTTCATTATTTCTGAAGCTTTGCCAGCTACAAGGAAATGAGTTACTCTTAAATTGTCAATATCTGCTTCCAGGAGTATAAAGGTGAAAATTGGATTTTCCAGGGTTAAGTATACATACTTTCTGTTCTAAGAAGGATTCCTTGGCAGAGCTATCCTGGCCACTAAGAAGTAAGTCAAGTGTGGAATTACTGTCCATGGGGGAGCCCCAGGCACTTGTGAATGAGTCCAAATGCAAATGTTTCAACTAATCAAAGATGAAAATTATGCAAATAACCCATTAATGGCTTGAAAAGATTTCTGCAGAAAATATATTTGTATGTTAAGGTATTTTTCCACCCATTTCTATTTATGAGGACCAGAAAGAGAGAAGGAAAGGGGAAATTAGAAGAGAAGGATCTCTCTGAGTAGTAACAGATCCCAGCAACTTGGTAACAGAGAAGAGTAAGAAGCATGGCCTTTGGACTTTAAGGATGTCTGTGTCCAACAGAACAATTCCTTATAAATTAGGTGATGGATCCTCTAAGGCTATTCCTAAATTCCATTCAGTCTGCCTTGACATGGCTGATGTGGAATAAAGAAAAAGGACCTCTGTTTGCCTGCCAGAAGTAGAGACCAGGGTAAAGTGACTCAATGAACAGTAGCTTACTCTTTCACGTAAAAACAGGAAGAGCGGTAGGCAGTAAGGCATTGCTGGCACAAATCTACCAGGCCATCAGGGACAAAGGTGGTTTCTATCTTTCTGTTCTGCCATGCTCAATCCTTGTCTTCCACCCTCACATTTGTCCCATAGCCACAGGATGGCTGCTGGCATTCCAGACATCAAGTGTGCATCCAAAGTAAGAAGAGGAAAAGCAATTAGCAAAAAGAGAAAGCCTCCCAAGACAGTTAATTGCCTTTTATAGATTTCCCCACTCAAGGAATTCTACTTACGTTTCATTGACCACCTCAGCTACCAGGTGTGGGCTGGGAGAGCTAAGAAATATATTGTTTTCCCAAATCGGTCTTCTGTTAAAAAGGAAGCAGGGAGGCTGGATATTGGGTAGGCAACAGTTTCTTCCTAGCTTGTGCAGCTTCCTCCGAGCATGAAGGAATAAAGATAGAAGCTCAAGATAGTCTCAGAGCTCAGGGAGCAAATAGGACAGGGTATTTCCAATGAAGCCAGCAAGACCTCAGACTTCTCCAAGCCTATGAAGCTGAACGCAGAAGAAACATTTAGAATGGGATGATCAGGGAAGTATCCATTTTTCACAGCCCAGAGCTGCACAGGAGCTCGGCGTTTCTTATGTGAGTGAGGACAGATTAGCTGCAAGTTCTGAACGCCTCCTGTCTCCTGCCCCCTGCCCACTATTTCCCCATAGGACCAAGGTTACTGTCCTCAGTGATTTGGCACCAACTCTAGTCTTGGGCTGTGTTTAATCTGTGGTTCAGAAAATGCCCCACATGAGCAGTTTTGGAAATTATTCAACACATGACGTGAACTCAATCTTTGTCACATATTCAGATGTTGAAGAAATATGACTTCCTTCCCTTTTTTAAATTAGAAACTCCATTCTATCAGAGTGGATACAGTTAATTGCAATCAATGTGTGTCTTCTCTTTGCCTCAAGTTAGCCTCTAAGATCCAACAAGAAGATATGCAAGCACAGGAGTATTTACAGTAAAATATGCCCTTTAATCAAGACAATTTACAAACGCTAAGTAAGGACAAGGGAAGAGTGCCTGATCCATCTTTAGAAGGTCAGGGAAGATCATAGTGGCCATTAGTTTTAATTTTATACTAATCTCCAGTATTCCTTTCACCTATAACTATCTGAATCTATGATCTCACAACCCCCAATGCACAAACATTTTAGTCTAAATTCTAGAAATTTAGACCAAATTATTTTTTCTTTCTTTAGCTGAACAACTTTTCTTGGTTGGGTTGCATTACTTAAGAAAAAGGTTACTCTACACATAGACACAGGGAGGGGAACACCACACACCCCCCGGAGCCTGTCAGGGGTGAGGGATAAGGGGAGGGGGAGCATTAGGACAAATACGTAATGCATGCAGGGCTTAAAACCTAGATGACGGGTTGATGGGTGCAGCAAACCACCATGGCACATGTAAACCTATGTAACAAACCTGCACGTTCTGCACATGTATCCCAGAACTTAAAGTAAAATAAAATAAAGAAAAAGGTTACTCTAAATGGGTCCTATGGCGGTGTCACTAGGCTCTGCTTGATACCTTGCAGATAAGCTTTGGCTTACAGGGTGGCTTTTTTTTTTTTTTTTGAGATAGAGTCTCGCTCTTTTGCCAGGCTGGAGTGCAGTGGTGTGATCTCGGCTCACTGTAACCTCCGCTCACTGCAACCTCCGCCTGCCGGATTCCAGTGATTCTCCTGCCTCAGCCTCCTGAGTAGCTGAGATTACAAGTGCCCGCCACTACGCCCGGCTAATTTTTGTAATTTTAGTAGGGACAGGGTTTCACCAAGTTGGCCAGGATGGTCTTGATCTCTTGACCTTGTGATCCACTGCCTCAGCCTTCCAAAGTGCTGGGATTACAGGCGTGAACCACTGTGCCCAGCCCTGCAGGGTGGCTTTTACAAGCACAGCTCCAATAATGTCTTATGCTTATTTAGTGCTTTTTTTGGTTTCAACATCTCTGATCACACACTGTTCACACAAAAACCATGTTAAAGTAGCAAGAAAAATGCCTTTTACTCTATTATACAGTTCTGCTAAATGTAAAAAACATAGGCAGATTAAGTAATTTATCCAAGGCCAAAACATATGTAATTGGTAACATATTCTGATTATGAAGTATTTTAATAAAGTCAGAGAGCTCTAGAAATGTATGGTAGTGATATAGTGTGGCAGTTCACAGCCGGTACCCTGGAGCCCGAATGCCTGGGCTGATGACTCAATGTTACCGTTTATGACCTGTGTGACTTTGGGCAAGTTACTTAACCTCTCTGTGGTTCAGTTTCCACATCTGTGAAATAAGGATAGGGTTGTGTCATCAGGATTAAATAAACGTGTATCTGTACATTAGTGCCTGCCAGAAAGTAAATGCTTGTCAACTAAAAGAGTCAAACTCTGCAAGATATTTGAAGAGATTTATTCTGAGCCAAATATGAGTGGCCATGACCCATGACATAGCTGTCAGGAGGTCCTGAGAACATGTGCCTAAGTGGTTGAGGTGCAGCTTGGTTTTATACACTTTAGAGAGACATGAGATTTCAATCAAATACATTTAAGAGGTGGGACAACTCAAAGTGGAGGCGGGCGTGGGGCTGTGGTTGTTGGGGGGCTTCCAGCTTACAGGTAGATTTTTAAATGTTCTGGTTGACCATTGGTTGAGTTTCTCTAAAGACCTGGGATCAACAGAAAGAAATGTCTGAGTTAAGATAAAGGACTGTGGAGATCAAAGCTCTTTACAGAAGAAGCTTTCAGGTAGCAGGCTTCAGAGAGAATAGGTTGTAACATGTTTCTTATCAGACTTCAAGTCTGTATTGATGTTATTGCCAGAAAGGTGTATGAGTCATGTGAGACCCCCACTTCCCATCATGGCCTGAACCAGTCTTTCAGGTTACATTTTAAGAGTGTCCTGGTTGAGGAGGAAGTCCACGTAGGTGGTTGGGGGAACCTTAGAATTTTATTTTTTCACATGCTATATACGTATTTGCTATTTATTATGAATTTGTATTGAGTATAACAAATTTCACTTATTTTACTTTTTCTTTTATATCCCTCTACAAGTTTGCTAGAAAGTATTTGGTTATAACCTATTGGCTTATTTTGTTGCCTAACTCCCTTTATATTCTAAGAAATAGATTTTCTCAAGATACCTTAAAGTAATAGAGACTTTACAGATGAATACTCAGGGATGTAAAGAAACAAGAAATCTTCCCATAAGTTGGATTACCTGGTATCATGCAGAACAGGAAACCCATTGAGGACAGCGGAGGCCAAGGACACTCAAACCATGTTCCCTACAGAAACAATTAGTTCCACCATCCCCATGGCCCATGGTTTCTACACATGGGCTCCTATTTCTGGCTGAAACTAGGATTGCTTCAACTTGGCTGTTCTAAACTGCTACATTCTCTTGGGTCTCACATTGCAAATTCCAAAGAATAGAGAGAAGATTTAGCTTATCAGTCACTATCCAGGATACAGAATTCTGCTGACAAATTTCTCTCACCAAATATCCTCATGTTCCATTTTCATATGGCTACTCCAGGACAGACCCAGGTCCCTAGTCCAAACAATGGTGGCCACGGTATCCAGATTATGTCACAAAGCATAGCACATTTTGAGGAAAGAAATCCTCCTGCAGCTGCTTTTATGAGAGGAGAGCTGTGTACCTGGCAAACACTTAAAGATATCACTGTTCTCACATACTGTTACTAAACACGTTCTTTTGTTTTGGTTTGTTTTGTTTTTTACCTATTTGCAAATCTGTTCCAATGGAATGACTCCTTAAGTTAAAATATAAAAGACTCTAAGAATTGCCATTTGAAAGGCCTTAACACGTCTTGAGATAAAGCAACACGGTAACAAAGAGAAACTCCAGGGAGGGCTTCTCTGAAGAACAATGCTGGGGGATTCATCTTCTTTCAGATCTCACTTCTGTTAAGGATCCTGTACTGCAATTGTTCAGTCTTTATGTCCAACCTTTAAAGGCATAAGATAGATGTTACAGCATATCACTTTCTTTTTACAGACTGAAAAATATTCTCAAAAACATTTCTTTCATGGAAAAAGAGTCTTTTCTTTCTGGAGTGAAAAACACTACTTGCATTGTGAGAGCCTTCGTCTTAAAACAACATGAGGCAGGAAATATAGAGAAATTAATTTCCTTTTAGCTGTTCAAAACTGGAACACTTTTAATATTCTAGGGCTATCAAAGATATCCTTACCTTTACATTTAAATCTTGACCAATAAAAAAAACACTGCTAGTGTTTAACAGACCTGAGTGACTTTGTCAAAATATTAATCTACTTTGCTACCGATTTTGGGAATGCATTTTACAAAACATAATTCTTTCTTCCATCCTTAGAAGCCAAACCACAGAGATTGAAGACTCGCCACCCCATCCTACCCTTCGACAGAGACTAAAACGACCTTTTCCCACTATGGGGAACTACATCATGAGTTTGGACAGCTGGCCAAAACAAACCCTCTTTTAAAATATTTAGATTTTTCATGGATGACCATTCTTGGTACGCACAAAAAAGGAAGGAATCCAATTCCAAAATTCATGTACCCACTGAAGAGGGTTCACCTTTGTATTAGCCAAGACTTTCAGTTGCAAGTGCCAGAACCAAATCAACTAAAAACAGCTTAAGAAAATAAACTGTATTTAATGGAAGGAAACTGGGTTATCTCATATAACCAAAGGAATACTTCAGCATCTAAATGGAATAGACAGATGTCTCTTGGTGGCTGAAAGTAGGGTCTGACAGGCCACCAGGACACTACATATATGTTCATTTACCTTCATTTACTGTCTCCGCTTTTCTTGGCTTGTAGGCTTTGTTCTCTCCCTCACAAAGGAGGAAAACATGGCCTCACACAAAGCATTCCACCTCCACCACTACCACCAGCACACACCCCTTTCCAAATCCCATCCAGAGACTCCTGGTTCAGTTGCCCACCATCACCCAATGAGCTATAGGCAAAATCAGGGCATGCATCCATTTCTGGGTCAATCCACTGTGGTTAGGGAATTAAAGCATGTCAAAACATGGTAATCCCCAAAACACTGGAAAGAGAAGATGTTTCCTAGAATACATTAGGTGTTCAGACGACGAGAGTGTACTGAGCAGACAAAGCAGATTTCTGCTCCAACCTCGAAAATAAAAGACCTCAAGGCTCAATGTGAAACCAATTTGACTCTGGTGGTAACAATTAACCGTGTGGATTAGGAGAAACAATTTGTTCTCTCTACTTGGTGCTACCATAAGCATTTCTTCTTTTCGTTGCCAAGAACTAAAAGATGCCCACCAAGAAAACAAATGTGGGAAATAAATTTTTAATAATATCAAATAAAATTGTGTATTTTCCTCTAAGCCAATAAACAAATACTATACCAAATGCCTATAAACACTAACATATTACTGTCATTTTAAAATATCAAGCAACTGTTCAAAATTCATTTACCACCCTTGGTTGTCTAGCATATCTCTGGCATCCTCACCAGCTTAACCAGTTACTTAAACATTAGAAACCTCAATTCACCAGTAGAGTTCATGGTTATATGAGGATTTTAACCTTTCTTTATTTCTCCCAGCTCCACCATCTCTACCTGCTCCTTTGTGGTAAGAACTAGGAAAATCAGAAAGTGTTTCTCAATGGTTTTTGTTCTTTGTAAAAAAACAAGATGGGCCACTTTAGATTCTTCTCAAAAAAGAAAAGACAGGAGTTCTAATCTTTACAATAAACACAGCATAACATTGGAAGGGAAATTGATTCCCAGTTTTTAAAAAGTGAGAAACATAAAACTCAGACCATAGTGACCAATAGTTTGTAAGCCTAAATAAATAAACATTTATCTCTTGAATCTCAAATAGGTTTCATCTAACTTGGTTTTCATATATTGTTGCATTATTTTGGGTTTTTTTGGAAAAAAAGGTATAGAGGAAAAAAATAAATCTTTTTGATCATACTAAAATATACTTAAGATAAAATTTACCACTTTATTTCTCAGTACATGTTTTAGCGGTGTTAAGTACATTCACACTAACATGCAGCCATCACCACCATCTATCTCAGAAAGAGAAAGAAATCTCACATTTAGTACAATCTTACCCTTTCCCAAAAGACCGTTTTCCAATATTGTGGTTATTGAGAGGAAACAATCGTTTTTTTCTCAAACATTTTAAGGCCAGTTCCAGAGAGGGTCATTCTCCTACCCTTCTCCAAATTATTACTTGGCACCAGACAAAAATGCATTCTGATCAGTTGCCCCATCTTTATGTTGGAAATCACATTGCTTACTTTTTGAAAGCTCCAAATACTTAAAAGGGATACATGCATTCTCTCGCTTCAGGTTTCCAGCAATACATGACAGTTAATTACAATTTTATGTTGGCTCTGACAGGCTGCACTGTTGAGCAGGTTCCCACACAAAGTATTGATGGGAAAAGAAATGGAGCAAAGGCATCAATTACAAGGATAGACGATGCCCTCTTCATGCAGTAAGGAATTAACTTCTGAATCCTAAATGGCACTCAATGCAGAACCGTGAGGAATAACAAAGAGATAATTGATCCATCTTTCCTCTGCATTTTAAAACATACATAATTGTTTATTGGTTGACTGGATTTAGCAATCTCTCCTGTCAAGTAAATATCCGAGCTTTCCTTTAGAAATTAAACCAAAGAAATGAACATCCCTCAAAGCTTTTGCTGTAATGCATTTCACACTCAGTAGTCCATAGATTTAACCTGCTCGGGTGATGACAATGTCTTAGTCAACGGTGCTTACTAGAAATAACGTATTATAACCATTATCATGCCAGTATACTAAAAGGTATATTGTGTAAACTCATTTCAGTTTTTCCCTAGAATGTAATGAGAAAATGACATGATAATCTTTATAAAAATTGTACCCTGTTTGCCATCCTGACCTCCAGTTCCTGATAAAACAAAATAACATTCAAAGTCACAGGAATAATTGCAGAGATTAAATAGCTGGGTAAAATGAGAGTAGGAAGGATAATTTTTTTTTCTATGCTTTTGTTTTCTGGCTGGAGGCTCGAGTCTTCTTCTTAAGCCAAAATGTTGCCTCCAACTAAAGCAAATGTGTACCCAAATGCTGATTATCATCAGCATTTTAACATTCTAGCATTATTCCAGTTGCTTTTGTTACTTTCACAAACAGGCAGCTGAAGCTATTACAGCCTTGGATTTCAACAAGGTGAACTTGCAAAAACAATAGGAAATAATTTGCATGATTGTGCATGGATTTCCCCAGGAACATAGCACCCCAAAGAAAAGAAGTACTCAGGAAAATGCCATTTTTGTTTAAAACTTGGGCGTTTTCTTTTTTATCACCACAAAGATGCATTTTTAGGATTATTCACTCATCATAAGTCTCAGAGAACTACAGAACACTAGAGTTAGAATGTTATGCAGGTCAGCTCTAAATCCCTCATTTACTGGTGAGAAAATGGAGACCCAGAGATGAAGAGTGACCTAACTAGGTCACATCCACCAAGAATGAGAACAGCAAAACTCGAATAATTATATGAGTTATTTCCAAAGCACAATTCCTCCATGTCACCACGTCGAGCCTCAGGTTTGCAGTGTATTTCCTTGAGTCCCAGCATTCAGGTTGGGTCAATGCTAATTAGGCTAGTGCAAGGTGAGTTAAAATCATCAGCCAGCCTCACTCACTGCCCCCCATCATTCTGACCCAACTACAAAGCAAGGTGGGACTAAAGAGAGGCTTGAAGGGTGGAGCTAATGGTGAAAGTGAGCTCAGGAACAGGTTTAAGGCAGCTGGGGAGTCTCAGACCCAAGGGTTTGGGCATCCTAATCTGAGTTCAAAGGCTGGCTCTTTCATAAATAAGCATTGCCTAATTTCACTGGTTCTCAATCATTCATATATATATAAATATATATATGAATGTTTATATGTTATATGAATATAAACATGAATATACATATGAGTTGCACTTTATCTGAATCTATACATATGAATATATATATTTGGCCTGGCATGGTACTGAACATCTTCATTTTCTGCCCTGGGATTCTCCTGACACCACAGACATGGAGAAGAAGCTCTAGAACTGCAGGACTGTGAAGCTCAGAAGTGAGGGGAGTAACCCCTCCCACAGGCAACCTTCGATTTCCAGGAAACGGGAGCCCAGCAGGGCGAGCGCTCCTCCTCACATCCTCTGGCAGACAATGCTGGGAGGTATTCTGAGGCTTCAAGGAGTCCTCGTAGGATTTAGCTTTCAGCCTGCAAATTCAGTAACAGCCCTCCCATGGGTTTTCACTCTTTCCTGCTCTCACTCTCTCCTGCTCCTCACTCCTACACCTTGAGCTTCTCTGTTTCCCACGTAAACCACCTGCACACAAGTTCTTTCCTCGGACCAAGTTTTCAGGGCAACTCAGACTGAGACAACCTTTTCCTAGCTGTGTGATCCTGAGAAAATTACTCATATTCTCGCAAATTCCATTTCCCCCTTTCAAAGCGACAATAATAGTACATTCAGAGAACTTTCGTAAGGACCAAAGAAGGCTCTGTGTACAAAAGGACCTATCCCTGCCCGGAGCAGCTCTTCCTGCGGTGGCCGCATCTTGATTATGCCACTACTCCATCTGCTTGGGACAAACAGCTCAGAGTCATCCTTTAGCTGTCTCTCACTCACGTACTGTGCATCCAATTCTCCAGCAAATCTGCAAGGTCTTAACCTTCAACATATGTCCAAACACCACCTCTTCTCACCATCCCCACGGCTACCACCCCCAGTGTAAGGTCACATCATCCCTCTGCCTACATCACTGTAATAGCTCCAAAGTGGTCTCCCTGGTCCTACCCTTGTTTTCCTAAATATTTTCCCTTCAAAACAGCAGCTATTTTTGAGCATAAGCCATGCAGTTAACTCCTCTACCCTGAAGACTCCTCTGATTCCCTCCTCCATCCCATTCGAAGCGTCAGCCCAAGTCTTCCTGATGGCTTATAAGGTACCACAGGACCTGACTCCTTATCACCTCTCTAACATTCACCTCTGTCTTCCTGCTCCACTCTGTTCTTCCATGTGGCCTCATCCATGCGTTTACGCTCCTATCTCTGCCCATACAGACTATTCCCTCTGCATAAAAAGTTCATCCACTGCAGATCCACACAGCTAACTCTCTCACATCACTTAATCCTCTGCCCAAATATGACACGTGTCAAAAATTTTTGTTCTGATCACATTCTATAAAATAACACATACCCTGACCTGCCAAACTCTCTGACTCCTTACCCTCCATTTGTTAAAATAAAATTGCACCAGGTAAGATAAGCAAACAGAAGTTGATTTTATTCCAGTATTATTGCCAGCAAAGGGAAGGCAGCACAGCCCAGCTCTAGATGAAATGAAGGGTGGGAGAATCGTTAAAATCTGGGATGAGGGACCTTAGACCACATCTGTTTTTGCTGATTGGCTTTACCCAAAGGAAAAGTAAATTTTCTCATGTCCTTGTGACAAAAGGCAGTTTTACAACTTGGAGCAAGGTGCCCCACCAAGGTTAGGCTCTTGCCTTCTCGTAGAGGCTGGTAGACAGGGATGCCGTCTTCCTTGCCTATTGGATTTCAAAGAGATGGTTCCCAGGTCTTTGAAAAAGGTATTCCTGGGTTGCAAAACTGGCAGAAGGCATTTATAATATCTCAAAAAGTCAGATAAGGAATTTACAAATTAAACACATTTTCAAGAAAAGGGAGATTAGGGAACAAAAGTCAGGAAGAAGCCTGTCTAAAGCTGAATCAAGCTGAGGGCAGCATTAAGGTTGTCTTGGGCACGTTAGCACCACTGTATACATCATATCTCTGCCTGCCTGTTCCCCTCTCTTCTCACTAAAATTCAGGTTCCAGGAGAATGGCTGTGTTCTGCTTTGTTTTCTGCTCTACCACATCACCTATACTATATATAGTATTTGCTCAGTTAATAGTAAATGCACAGAACATTCTAGAATATTACAAATTTAAGTTTTAGAATTAAGTCATTTTCTTTTTTCAGTGGTCTCATTAATGATAGCACTTTTTTTTCTTTTTCTGCTCCACAATTATTTTGAGATTACATTTTCTGTGAGCAATTTAAAACGTCTTTCCTAGTTGTGACTCAGAGCCATTTATTGAATGTGTATGTCTGTGTATGTGTGTGAGAAAATGTGTGCATATGTACTGTATATGTATATATACACACGTAATAATTCAATATGTACATTTTATGCACAAAATATAGTAAACATATATTTTGCATATATAAACTCACACATATTGGATTATTTTCATCCCTAAGCACATTCAACAAAGTCTCAATCAAATTTACAGACCAAGTTTTAAACTTACCCCCATCTATTCCACACCTTTTTTCAAACTTTTCCCTTCCCAGGTTGGCTTTTCACTACCTGGAAGGCACTAATGAAACAATTTTCAAAATGTTTTAAATGCAGTGGGTTGGAGACAGGAGAGTCTGCGTCTAAGCCCAAAGCAGATCAGAGTGATAGGACTCTGGTGGGTTTCGCAGAGATAAACTGCAGATTTCTAGTTCGTAGATAAGGTTACATACCAGAAACCATTTACTATGCCTTTGTATCAACTGTGTGCTCACATTTTTTCTTTTTCTTTTTTTTTTTTTGTTTTGTTTTTTCTTTTGAGACAGAGTCTCACTCTGTCGCCCAGGCTGGACTGCAATGGCGCGATCTCGGCTCACTGCAACCTCTGCCTCCTGGGTTCAAGTGATTCTCCTGCCTCAGCCTCCCAAGTAGCTGAGATTACAGGTGCCGACCACCACGCCTGTGCATGCCCATATTTTAAGAGATAGTTGGCCTGGTGTAGTGACTCACGCCTGTAATTCCAGCACTTTGGGAGGCCAAGGCAGGTTGATTATCTGAGGTGAGGAGTTCGAGACCAGCCTGGGCAACATGGTGAAACCCAGTCTCCACTAAAAATACAAAAAGTAGCCAGGCATGGTCCCAGGTGCCTGTAATCCCAGCTACTGAGGAGGCTGAGGCAGAAGAATTGCTTGAACCCAGGAGGCAGAAGTTGCACGGAGCCGAGATCACGCCACTGCACTCCAGCCTGGGCAACAGAATGAGACACTGTTTCAAAAAAAAAAAGAAAAAAAAACAAAAAGATAGTTCAATTTACCACTTTCTGAAGTGTATTGATAGTTTCCCTTTATTTTATGTAAAATATAGTCATGATACATACTTGTCGCATCCAGGCAGTGCTGGCCACCACAGCATGCAGCCACCCTGCCACAGAGAAGACACCGCAGCAGGCTATCCCCTTGCCCCAAGGCGAAGGTGGTGTGAGTGCCGCAGGTCCACCTGTAGGGCATCTAGAGCATCAGGCAGAAAATAGATAAGAAACACAGCTGATAAAGGACTATCTGGAGAAAGTGAAGCCTAACTTGAGATCCATCTGCATTCCCATCCTAGTTCTGGAAATGTCAGATATGTATGTAATAGCCAATATAACTGATTCAGAAAGTAAAGTCTTCTTTCCCAAAATGAAGGGAAATTACTTCCATTACCTTGCTGCCACGGCGTGGGATGATGACTGAAAACATAACATAGATAATTCCCAAGAAGCTTGCTTACCAAGAGGCATTTGAAATAAGCAAGGCGGAGATGGGACCCACACAAACAAGTTGGTTGCCTGGGGCTAGCTCTTAACTTAACCGGATTTTACTAGGAGATTTTTTTTTAAGATGGAGTTTTGCTCTTGTGGCCCAGGCTGGAGTAGAGTGACACGACCTCAGCTCACCGTAACCTCCGCCTCCTGGATTCAAGCGATTCTCCTGCCTTAGCCTCAGTCTCCTGAATAGCTGGGACTACAGGCATGTGCCACCACACCTGGCTAATTTTGTATTTTTAGTAGAAATGGGGTTTCTCCGCGTTGGTCACGGTGGTCTCGAACTCCTGGCCTC
Source organism: Theropithecus gelada (assembly GCF_003255815.1). Lineage (NCBI taxonomy): Eukaryota > Metazoa > Chordata > Mammalia > Primates > Cercopithecidae > Theropithecus > Theropithecus gelada. Next base: position 211,873,367 of record NC_037668.1, on the reverse strand, counting down.
AAGTGATCCGCCCGCCTTGGCCTCCCAAAGTGCTGCGATTACAGACGTGAGCAGACGCGGCTGGCCACTAGGCGATCTTTAATAACGCAGAACTCGCTCACACACTGACCAAAATGACTTCTGACTGAACGAAAACTTGCAAAGACAACACCCTCATCATTCAGGCCTTAGAATCAACCAAACTTGAGGGAAGTTAGACCATGCAGGAGAAGAATGTGCTACAACACAGGGAGAGGAAACTAAATGCATGGGGGCATCCTTCTCCTCAAGAAACCCTCTAGACATCTCTATTCCTTATTTCACTGGGATTTCCTACAGAAAAGAAACCCATTCATGTGTATGGAATCAGCTGTTACAGTCTTTTTCTCACTGCAGCTCTGGGAGACTCCATGCCTTGATTTGTGCTTGTCTCAGTCTTTCTGGTTTATAGTGACTACTGTAGAAAATTATGAATAACCTCATTTCATATAAACATAAGTAACTTCCACACACTTACACAGAAGGCTAAAAATGCATCTGATATTTAAGGAATCTGGACTAGTTCTACAAGTGACTGTGTTTGGTATTACTTCAAATACACGGAAATCTAGCTCATTATAATTAAAGAGTGTTCTACATGATTTATGAATTTTTACATTTCCTGCCTTATTATTTTTCAGGGATTTCCTTTCAGTAAGCAACTCTTCCATCATTTTAATGTATTCCCTTGTAATAGGAATCCAGAATATTAGACTGAATGGGACAGCCTTTGACATTTCTAGGCTGGGGATGGCAAATTGAAATGCCTCCTGTATAATATATATATATATGTATGTTATGGAGATCATGGATATTTGTGACAGCAGAGTATTCTAATTTACTCTTTGTTTGCTGCTGTTTAAGTTAAAAACTTACCTCCTGCCTTTGAAGTTCTCATATCCACTTTACTGTGTAAAACCAATAACACATCGCTGCCAGAATACAAGCATTGCTTTTGGCAGACCAAAGTGCATATCACTTTCTAATAGACTAGAAAGGGCAAGTTAATTAAAGTACACAGGTCCAAGTCTAAAACTTGAGTATTCTTCTATGGATATTTGTGTGCAGGTGGGAAGGTGTCCAATTTGTCCAGTGATGGCCATTGAGAGAGGTAACCACCATTGAATGCTGCTAAACATCGTTTGTAGTTTAAAAAAGCCTTGGGTAAATGTTATGCCCTATGTAACAGCAGAGTAATGTAAAAGGATACTGCACACCAGAAACCATTTACTATGTCTTTGTAACAACTGCGTGCCCATATTTTAGGGAGTAGTTGAGTTTACAGCTTTCTGAAGTTTATAGATAGTTTCCTTTTATTTTATGTAAAATGTAGTCATGATACCCGTGTTTCTGCATGATGATACACTTGTCTCATGATGCCTTGAAATGCATAAAATCAGATGATGTTTCTTCCAGGAAATGTTTTACAGTGGATCAGTCTCAGGGCTATCTTTCCCTCAAAGGTAAATGACATCTGTTGTTATATGGAATAAAGTGGGCATTTTAAAACTTGAAAAAAAAAAAAAAAACACTGGGTTACACAAAGTTAATAGGTTTCTCTACTGCACATCTGTTCAGAGCCCTTTATACGCCAATATCTCAGGTACAAAGCAAATTCCCAAAGTGGAATATAGTGTATAGCTTTTACCCACGCTCTTCTTTTTAGAAACAGTTTCTCATAGGACATACTCTGTGATGCACAAGAAACATTACTGGAGTGTCATCATGGTGCATAGCTTACTACTTATTATTTATAAAAATGAAAAATGCCTAGTTTTACCATGTATTCCCAAGACCAGCTTTTCTACTTCTCTGTCTGGAAAAAAAAAATTGCTTATTTATCAAGCTTTGGTTTCATATTTCTAAGCTCTTGCATTCCACATGAGAAAATGAGTGTGTTGCATGTTATCTTGAGTGTGAGAACTTTTCATGAAATTTCTAATATCTATATGAATTTATTGCAATAACTATTTCTGATATTTCTCTTCAAAAAATCAATGATTTTTGTTAATATGCTTGATTATATTAAGTTTCTACCATATATTTCCCATATTTTCCAATTTGGAAGATAAGCCACTGGCCTACGATTTTACAGATTCCCTCTTATTTCCCTTGTCAAGGGGCCAATGGTGGTTTCTGATTTCTACCAAAATCTGATTTCTAACTGCATCCTTCAAGGTTCTCCCTAATCCAGCCCCGCTCTGTGGCAAATACAAACATATTTTTAACAACTTCTCAACAAACTGACAACTCTCCCGTCCAGCTCACCTCTTGCCTCTCTGAAAAGTAGCCATGCTTCTTCCCATCTCACCTGCTTCACGCATGCTTCAGCTGGGAATTGGAGCCCCTGTGTGTACTTTGGGAATAGCAGATTTATTACAGGAATTATACATTACATAAAGGTGAAAGGAGCTGGGGAACCTAACGCCTGGGAGGGGGAGTCGGGAAGTAAGAGTAATTCTCACTAATCAATCCATCAGAAGCATAATAATCAGGCTTCCAGGGGATCTCAAGAGTGTTATAGACTGATGAATGTAACTCTTCAAAATTCATACATTAATACCCTAACCTCCAATGTGATGATGTTCCGAGGTGGGGTCTTTGGGAGGTAATTAGGTCATGAGGATGGAGACTTCATGACAGAATTAGTGTCCCTTATAAGAAGATAAAAAGGGAACAGCTCTCCCTCTCTTCTCTCTTCTCTCTCTCTCTCCTTCTGCCATATGAGAATTCAACAAGAAAACAACCATTTGCAAGCCAGGAGGCAGGCCCTCACCAGGAACCAAATCAGTTGGCGCCTTGGCCTTGGACTTCCCAGCCTCCAGGACTATGAGAAACAAATGTCTGTTGTTTAAGCCACCCAGCCTATGCTATTTTGTTGTAGCAGCCTGAGCAGACTAAGACATAAGCAAGACTAGCTGCCAAGATGGGACAGGGGAGGGGAGCTCACTGAGAGGCCTAGAAGTTGCCATCTCTGTGTGGCCACAGTCTTTAGGGTTTATTGACATGTGTCTGTCTGGTGGTTAGCCCAGGGGTTGCTGTTGGTCAGTAGGGTCATAGTTGGAAAGCCAGTTGAGCATGGAGTAAAGTGTTGGGAGATGCCGTCCCCTGCTGAATCTGCCTACATTCACTTTCTGAGATGAGTGGCTGCTTCTTCCCTTCCTTTACAGCTCTGTAATCCAGATATCTTCAGGGAAGGGGGTTCTAGGAAAAGTAGTTTCCAGCCTTAGCCAAGGTGACCCAGCACAATCCTGCACAACTTGCTCCTTATCAACATGGCATCCACAAACACCTGCTTTACCCATGTTTATCTTCCAGATAGAGACATGAGCAAAATCACCCTTCCACCCAATATGATGCAACTACCCTTCATGCAACCAAACACATACTCATACCCCCAAAAAGAGGATACGAAAACATGCACTTTGTCCATCCCTGGTTAATGTTTACTGCTCTTATCACTACTTTTGTTATCCTGTATCTTAAATATTGAAATATTTTTATAATATTTTTATTATTATCCATTATTAATACACCACAAGTTAGATAAAAAGAAAATGGAGGATGGAGAGTAAAAGAATTGGCTAATATATATATATACACAAGTATATTCATATTATAAGAAGGAAAAATACTCATAAATACTTCAGACCTTTATAAAGAACTGGAAATGTTTTAAAATTGGATGAATATTTATAAAGTTGCCACGTTTTCTTCTACCCATTACATGTTCCTTTTATATTCAGCAGGAATGTTCCGGTTCCCTGCCAGATGGGGTGACCCAAACCTTTACTCTTGAGGACTTGTGTCCTTTGTTGGCATGGTTACCGATATGGTGTGGCTGTGTCCCCACCCAAATCCCATCTTGAATTGTAGCTCTCATAATTCCCACATGTTGTCGGAGGGACCCAGTGGGAGATCATTGAATCATGGGGGTGGTTTTTCCTATACTGTTTACATCGTAGTAAATAAGTCTCACCAGAGCTGATGGTTGTATAAGGGGAAACCCCTCTTTCTTGGCTCTCATTCTGTCTTACCTGCTGCCATGTAAGAAGTGCCTTTCATCTTCCACCATGATTGTGAGGCCTTCCCAGCCATGTGGAACTGTGAGTCCATTAAACCTCTTTTTCTGTATAAATCACCCAGCCTCAGCTATGTCTTTATCGGCAGCATGAAAATGGATTAATACAGTTACAATGGGACAACAGGGCGCTCTGAGGCCTCCTGATTATCTTAACATTTGAGAGACTCCTCCCTGTTGTGCCCCCAATCCCTCTTGAATTTGCCCTTGACAGTGAGAATCAATCAACTCAACCAATTTGATCATCCCCTTCACATCTGTAAATTCAGCAGGAAGATCAATCTAGTCCCACATCCAGAGGTGTCTGAAATTTACTGACTTATTTTCTATTCTATTGATAAACTGACTGGGTTCCATTTTTTGAAATTACATATCTTTGATAAATTTAATGTTTTTGAAAGTCATTATATAAAAATGATATCTGCTCACATATGCTTACTGCAGTCCAATTCACAATTGCAAAGATATGGAATCAACTTAAGTGCTCATCAACCAATGAGTAGATAAACAAAATATGGTACATATACACCATGGAATATTACTGGGTCATAAAAAAACCAAAATAATATCATTTGCAGTGACTCATAAAGAACTGGAGGCCGTTTTCCTAAGCGATGTAACTCAGAAATGGAAAATCAAATACTGCATGTTCTCATTTATAAGTGGGAGCTAGTCTATGGGTATGCAAAGGCATACAGAGTGGTTAATGGACATTGGAGACTCAGCAGGGGGAAGGGTGATTCGGGGGAAGGGATGAAAAATTACCTGTTGGGTATAATGTACACTATTTGTACTGTACACAGGTACAGATCTCACCACTATAAGATTAATTCACATAACCAAACCAATTGTACTCCTAAAGCTATTGAAATAAAATTTATCTTTAAAGTTAAGGTTTTTGATATAGAACTGTAATATCAATTATAGCATACGGCTTTTATTGGTATCCCAGCTTATCTAGGGTATATGTATATATATTTTTTCTTCTATTGGATTACAATTCTTTAAGGTCTTCTCCCTCTTTATTTCCTAAAGAGGTACTTTCATTAACAAATCCTTTTAAGAAGTCTTTAAAAAGTCATTGGAATTCTCTGTGCTTATGCAATGCAACACATTCAAAGTGCAAAATTTTAGGAAGAAAACCTGATACAAATATTTCAACCTTAATTGCTTCTGAATTACTCATCCAGGATACATATTTTGTTCCCTGGAAGATTTTGCCTGTGTCTTAGCAGCCTAAGGTGATGGGGACTTACTAAATGAAAAGTAATTTGATAGCATATTATGGCTGGCAAAACAAACATAAATAAAAGCTGGATTTCCACTTTAGGTAATATAAGTATAAATTTTTAAATTATCTTCTCCACTGATTCCAGGCTTTAAAAGATGATTGAAAAACCTATGAGTATATTAATATATATTCCAGAGATTTCACTGTCTATCTCAACTTTCCTGTGATAAGAACAGGCCAAAGACACAACTACATAGATAAAAAAAAAATTGTCATTAAATAATTGTTTAGAAGTTTCACTCATCCTAAGATTCTCTAGGCCAAGGGCTATGTCTTACCAGTCTCTGTAATTCTATTTTTTAAGACAGTACCTAACACAAAGCCATAACTCTATTAGCAGTAGTATCATTGTTATGATTGTGATTATTCTTTTCCAGAACTGAAGTCAGCATAACAGTGTTGGTAAGAAGACATCTAGTCATCTCAAATGTTTCTTTTTCATTATTGGGAATTTCTTTTATTATTATTTTAGTTCCAGTTCCCCCATGGGAAACAGAGTCCATGGAGAATCAGGTGCAGTGGCCTTAATAGAGCAGCACTCAGTATCAACCTGGGAGAAGGAAATTGGCAGGAGAGGAAGCTGAGCTGGGATGCAGGGCTTCACGAAGGCCTCACAACAGCTTCAGGAGAGACCATCTGGAAAGGCCCCCAGAGTTGCTCTTCCCTTAGGCATGAAGATGTGGAACTCACAGAACCAGGCTTTTGGATGCAAGCTGCTTAGGGTGGGGGCCTCCCTCAAGGAGGCAGCCCCCTTTAGTCAAGGCAATGCCTAGAGTAGGACTCCGCAGAGGGACTTCTAGCCAGCCAGTCGCAGGGGAACAAGTACCTTCATCCTGAAGGGAGAAAAGGACAGGGTACTACATCCTTCAGTACCTTTTCTATCTATATGTTCCAAATAATTTCCTCAACTATATTTTATTTTGCATGGTCAGAGCTTGCAAGTATACAGTTGTGAATAGGGCTTTTTGGGTTGTTGTTTTGTTTTGTTTTGTTTTCTTAGAGACAGAGTCATCCAGGCTGGAGTGCAGTGGCACAATCGTAGCTCACTGCAGCCTCAACCTCCTAGGCACAATTGATCCCCCTGCCTCAGCCTCCCAAAGGGCTAGGATTATAAGCATGAGCCACCATGACCAGCTGTATATTTTAAATTTTTCTAATTTAGCCAAAATCTGTTTTTCAGTTACTTGAATTCTGAGCTGTACATAGGTATATTCTCTAATAGGGTAAACATGCTCCTTAAACATTATAAATTGCAAATGTTAAACAAAGTTTTGAGCACATTGGAAACTGCGGCATCACATGTAGAACATTATCAGCAAATGACAGCACATGCTTCTCCTAGAGAAATGGCTCAGCCTTAGACTCACGTATCTCTTTAATATGCTTCCATTTCCTTTTCAATAATGATTGAAAGAGGATTGTTTGTAGTTCATTTTATGGGAAGGAGGACAGGCAGGCAAGGGCAAGGGAATGAAGACAATGAATACTTATGGCCTTCTTATTAACTGTTCAGTAAACTAAAATTCCGTAGAGCATGTTCAGCATCTTCTAATTCATCTTGTTCTACAGTGAAGGAATCCATCAATAGGATACTATAAAACTTCCTTCCTTTTTCTTCCTATCTTCCCTCCTTTCTTATCTTTCTCTTTCTCCCTTATGTTGTTTTGACTTAAGATATAAAAGTTGGAAAAAATATACATGCCTCAATTTTTTGCAGTTACCAATTTTTTGCCATACTTATTGTTCATTTTTTACTCACTTATTTTTATTTATTTTATTATTATTATTATTATTTTGAGATGGAGTTTTGCTCTATTGCCCAGACTGGAGAGCAGTGGCGCGATCTCAGCTCACTGCAAGCTCTGCCTGCCGGGTTCACACCATTCTCCTGCCTCAGCCTCCGGAATAGCTGGGACTACAGGTGCCCACCACCATGCCTGGCTAATTTTTTGTATTTTTAGTAGAGATGGGGGTTTCACCATGTTAGCCAGGATGGTCTCGATCTCCTGACCTCGTGATCCACCCACCTCGACCTCCCAAAGTGCTGGGATTACAGGCATGAGCCACCGCAGCACCATGCCACTTATTTGTTTTTAACTCACTCGCATCTCCAAACCTTCTCAGAGGTAAATGCCTAATACATTCAATACGTATGATTTAATTTGCAAAATATATGGAGTGTGTGTTTGTTTGATTTGTGCAAATTTTACTGTAGATCTTGCTATGGTTTAAATGTGTCCCCCAAAGTTTATGTGTTGGAAACTTAATCCCTGAGGTAACAGTGTTGGGGAATGGGCCAATAAGAAGTAATTAGGTCATGAGCACTGAGCCCTCATGAATGGATTGATGTCCTCACGGGAATGGGTTATTACTAGAGTAGGTTGCTTAAAAAGCAAGTTCAGGTGCCCCTTGCGCTTTTGCTCTCACCCTCTCTTGCCCTTCCACCTTCTGCCATGGAATGATGCAGCATGAAAGACTTCACCAGATGCTAGTGCTATGCTCTTGGACTTCACAGCTTCCAGAACCATGAGTCAAATAAACCTGAACAGTTTATAAATTACCTAGTCTATGATATTCTGTTACAGCAACACAAAATGGATGAAGACGAACCTCATTCTCTTTCTCCTATTTATTTTTCACTCAGCACCATTTTCTGAAAACCAACCTTCCCTCCTGGCTACCACACATACTTCTGCAACTTGTACATTTTTGTTGTTGTTGTTGATATGTGCAAGCAGTTCCTTGGGGATATATATGTAGGAATGAACTTAATATATCACAGCATATTTATTCCTAGCTGAACCATTCTATGCCACCTCCAGTGTATAATGGGATATTCAATTATCAGATGGGTCATAACTTACAATTTCAGTCAAGACTTTAGTGCCCAGAACACACATATACACCAGGCAAGAAACAGTTTCAAAAATGATGATCTCATTGTACATAAGCCTGATATTTTAAGGGAAAGCTAGATTTAGTTCTTTTGGGAAAGAAAAACACACCTCTTTTACTTGCCTAAAAGTGGAGAATTTTTACACTTAAAAGTAAATTTAATTTTCCAGACATGATTTGCCTTTTGCTATTATCTGAATGAGATCTCCAAAATTCATGTGTTGGAAACTTGTTGGGAGGTAGGGCCTTTTAAGAGGTGTTTAGGTCATGAGGGCTCTGCCTTCATTCACGGAGTAACGTCATTATAAGAAGGACTTGCAGGAGTGGATTCTCCCTCTTCTGCCGTGTGAGAACACAGAATGCCTCCCCTCTGCAGCATGTAGCAACAAGTCCTGATTTTGGAACCAGTGTCCAAACCTGCCATTACCTTGGTCTTGGACTTTCCAGCTTCTGAAATGATGAGAAATAAATGTTATTTATAAATTACCCAGTTTCCAGTATTCTGCTATAGCAGCACAAAACACACCAAGACACCTTTATTTCTTTTACGTGGTTGAACAAACAGGAAACCCCTTTTCTAGGAGAAACTTCTTTCAATATCCCCTAGATATCTAACAAAAAGCCTTCTCTGTTATTTCACTGCAGATATCTTCTCTATCTGCTCTGCTGTCACTATGGCTTGCACTGTATTTTGTCTTTTGGTTCTTGCTTTGGTCTGAAGCATGGTCCACCCAAAATTCATATGTTGAAGCCCAAACAATATCTCTTGAGCTCAGGACTTCATAGTTACTCTGAGTTATGACTGCACCACTGTAGTCCACCCTGTCTCTAAAACAAAAGAAATATTAATTATTTTTTTTAAAAAAGAAAAACCTAATTGCCAATGTGATGGCATTAGAAGGTAAGACCTTTGGAAGGTGATTATATCACCCCAAAAATTGTGTTTTGTTATTTGCTGGTATACTCACTAATGTTCTACAAGTAGTCCCTTTTGTTTTATTTTTTTGCTGTGACAATGCACCATATCATATATGTTACATGTTTGAAAAAGCTGTAAGAAGCAGGTGCTGTACCAAACTGAAGAATCGTCACACATCCTAGATAAGACAGTGATCAAAGGCAACGACTGAAGCACTGACAACAAAGTGGGATACTGTCAGTTCCAAAGGTCTAAAGGCTAAATCCAGATGGCTTTTTATACACAGTTTCTTATCAGCAGCCATTTCTAGAGGGGCTGTATGGTTCAAAGCCAACACTACTCCAGTCTGAATAACTAACATAAATAATAATGATGGCCAGGCGTGGTGGCTTATTGTGTCAAAAAATATATTCTTGGTCTTGGATGCACACAACTCGGAAAGACTGCAAAATATATAATAGGGAACTTCGTATTTATTATCTCACAGGATATGCCTTATAAATAATGCTTTTGATTCAAATCTAAAATACTTACTATTAACATACATCTAAAATCGAATGATACTCATTTACAGCACCACACACACCCTAAACTGAGACACGCTGTGTGGATTTAGTGCACTTAAAAGAGGCCCCAGAGGCCAGGCAGGGTGGCTCACACCTGTAATCCCAGCACTTTGGGAGGCTGAGGTGGGAGGATCATCTGAGTTCAGGAGTTTAAGACAACCCCGGTCAACCTGGTGAAACCCTGTCTCTACTAAAAATACAAAAATTAGCTGGGCGTGGTGGCGGGCGCCTGTAATTCCAGCTACTCAGGATGTTGAGGCAGGAAAATCACTTGGACCTGGGAGGCGGAGGTTGCAGGGAGCTGAAGATCAAGCTGTTGCACTCCAGCCTGGGCAGTAAGTGAGAAACTCTGTCTCAAAAAAAAAAGGGCTGGGTGCAGTGGCTCACACCTGTAATCCCAGCAATTTGGGAGGCCAAGGTGGGCAGGATCACGAGGTCAGGAGATCGAGACTATCCTGGCTAACACGGTGAAACCCCGTCTCTACTAAAAGTACAAAAAAATAGCTGGGCGTGGTGGCACGTGCCTGTAGTCCCACCTACTTGGTTGGGAGGCTGAGGCAGAAGAATTGCTTGAACCCAGGAGGTGGAGGTTGCAGTGAGCCAAGATCACACCACTGCACTCCAGCCTGGGTGACAGAGCGAGACTCCGTCTCAAAAAAAAAAAAAAAAAAAAAAAAAAGGAAAAGAAAAAGAAAGAAAAGAAAAAGGCCCCAGAGAGCTCATTTGCCACTTCTGCCAGTGAAGATGCAACAAGGTGGTGCCATTTAAGAACCAGGAAAGGGATCACCAGACACCTAGTTAGCTGGCACCTTGACCTTGGGCTCTCCCACCTCTAAAACTATGAGAAATAAATTTCTGTTGTGTGTAAGCCATCCAGTTGATGGTGGTTTTTATACAGCAGCCCAAATTGACAAAGATAGTTCTAAATCACTTATTCCTCATCTCCACATCACTTTCACTCCTGAAAACACTAGACATCTGATTCTGGGTAGGCATTTCCATAAACTTCTTCTTCCTCTTGAAAAAAGCTGCTGAAGCATTTATTCCTTCAGCATAAACTGCTGCTTTATCCTGTGCTCCTGCTGTGCCTGCCATCACTGATTGCACTGGGTTGAATACATGAGCTGAGTATTTTGAGCTTAGTCATATTTTCCTCATCTACCAAAATGATAGGCTTAGATTAGAAGAATGCCAAGAAATAATGTAACTCAAAAAATTTTATAATTTTATACATTTTAAGGCAATTAATACCTCAATTAAGTCATTAGTTCTGTTGCAATAGGATAATATTGCTGAACTATATTCAGTAATGCTACTTACTCTCTTACATCTAAGAGAAATATAATGAGCACTTAAAATTCTTATAAGTTTTCTTTGTGGTACTAGCCTCATAGTTCTGTTTGAAATCTATTTGAGTTACATACTTTGTAGAGACATAATACTTTTTATGAAAGACATAATATTATATAGACATCTATTGAGCGTTGGTTTCTGTTATAACAAATAATAAATCAATGCATATAACAAAGTATTTTTTTCCTTATTGTTAGAACCAAAATTCCACTATGAATTACAGAAAAATCTCCATTACAGTTAATGCATTTTAACAAATTAAACGGGCAATTTTTTTCTTAAACTATTTCTTTTCACATATAAAGACAGAACAAGTCTACCACTTTGAATTAGTGTAATGAAAGATCCCAGGGACCTTGGAGTAGATGAATAAAATTCTCATTGAGCAAAGAGTTACATCTGGGAGAAATAGTCTCCTGAAGTTATTTTGATTCATGTTAAGGAATATAAATGAAAATATGTAAAGTCAATAAATTGTGATAAAATAATGGGAGGTGACTTGGTTAAGATCAATCTTCATGGAGACCATTAACAATTGGATATTTTCTTCCTGTGTACTGTAAGACTGGAATAAAGTGTTCATGACGATTTTAACAACACAGACATATTTCAGTTTACACTGCCAATATCATAACCAAGAAAGTAGGACAGAGACACACTGGTTTCCATAGAATCTAGAACCCTGCAGAATTGTGACGCAATTCAAAAAAATGTTTATTTAAAGCCTACTAGGTTGCAAGCATATCATTCATTCAGCTAAGATATGGAGAGACTGCCACACAGATTACTTTGTGCTAAATGCTTTGGAGAAATAAAGAACAAAGCATCTTTTGTTTTCTTGGAGTATTCTTAATTATTTTGTAGGAGGAAATAAGTAGAGGAAAAGTTTGGTGGAAAAAAACTTAAATATTACAAGAAGAAAATATATGAACTATATAAGTCAGTTGACCCTTGAACAACGCAGGGGCAAGAAGAGAATATATAAACTATATAAGCCAACCTAGATACTCAGTTGACCCTCGAACCAGGGGTTGGGGGCCAATCCCTTCACACCCTGCATCTTCATAAGATAAAATCTGCATGTCACTTTTGACTCCCCCAAAACTTAACTACTAAGAGCCTATTGTTGGCCAGAAGCCTTACAGATAACATAAACAGTCAACTAACACATCTTCCTGTATGTATTATATTCTGTATTACCACAATAAAGTAAGCTAGAGAAAGGAAAATGTTACTATGAAAATCATAAGGAAGAGGAAATGTATCTACTATTCATTAAGTGGAAGGGGATCATCATAAAGCTCTTCACTTTGGTCACCTTCACATTGAGTATGGTGTGAAGGACACTAAATGTGAGGAGTATCGAGGAGGAGGAAGAGTAGGGGTTGGTCTTGCTGTCTCAGGGATGTCAGAGGCAGAAGAAAATCCATGTGTGGACCCATGAAATTCCAACATGTGTTGTTCAATGGTCATCTGTATACTTAAGAGACGTCACAATTCTAATTACCCAATATATATAAACATATATATGCCTGAGTCTCCAGAACCTTTTAAATCTATTAGAAATTTGTCTTAAGTGAAGGTAAATAGTAACATAGAACATACAGCATTCAGCATACAAAACTCATTGCATTAACAGCAGGGTTATACACGTAGCACAGATCTACTTCCTTCCTTTTCTGACTGAATTTTTACTTCACTACTTTTCCAGATCATTTCCTTTTATCTTTAATCTTTCTTACTTGATTTTAAGAATAGTTCTTAGCAAGGAGTGGGAAGGAGCAAAGATTTTTCCATAATGTCTCAGTAAAAGTGCCTTTTTTTTTTTTTTTTTTTTTTTAGATGGAGTCTCGCTCTGTCGCCCAAGCTGGAGTACAGTGGCGCAATAGCGACTCACTGCAAACTCCGCCTCCTGGGTTCAAGCAATTCTCCTGTCTCAGCCCCCTAAGTAACTGGGATTACAGGTGCGTGCCACGGCACCTGGCTAATTTTTCTATTTTTAGTAGAGACGGGGTTTCACCATGTTGGTCAGGCTGGTCTCAAACTCCTGATCTCGTGATCCACCCACCTCGGCCTCCCAAAGTGCTGGGATTACAGGCATGAGCCACTGCACCCGGCCCAAAAGTGCCCCCATGCCACCCCCAAAGGGAAGGACAATGCCCCCATGCCACCCCCAAGGGGAAAGACAGGCGACACCAACACCAACTCTACAAGAGCAGGAATCATCTGGGCACGATATAGCTCATGCCTATCAACCCAGCATTTTGGGAGGCCAAGGCAGGAGGATAGCTTGAGCCCAGGAGTTTGAAACCAGCCTGGGCAACATAGGGGGACTCCATCTCTACAAAAAAATTAAAACATTTTTTCAATGATGGCATGTGCCTATTGTCTCAGCTACTTGGGAGGCAGAGGTGGGAAGATAACTTGAGCCCGGGAGTTTGAGGGTGCAATGAGCTGTGATCATGCCACTGCACTCCAGCCTAGGTGGCAGAATGAAACCATTACTCAAAAAAAAAAAAAAAAAGAAAGAAAGAAAAGCAGAAATCATGGGTGTGTCTTTGTGACACAGTATATCTAGGCCTCTAGGCACATGATAGAAGGGCCTCTCTGAAATGATGTGTTAGTATATGCACCTATTTTTATTGTGGAGTTACTGAAATTACTATAGCTACTAAATGAAATATTAGGAATTCAAACTCACATTTGGATAATTAAAATAAAAGTTAAAATACTGATGAGTTTTTCTATTTTTTTCTTTATTCCAATATGACAATATCTCTAACACTAAAATTAGAGTCAATTTTACAAATCCCGGGAAATAATCAGAAGACTTCACAGAAAAGAAGAAAATGGTACATAAAAGTGACTTTTGTAAAGAATAAATGAATTTCACTAACAATCTGTTTCTCAATGACAGAGACATTGAATTTCTTATTATCAAAATAACATCATTATCAGAAAGGTTATAATATTAAAAAGAATTTCCCAGAAAATACTAACTCATGAACAATTGTTAATATAGAACAATATTCAATAGTAACTAGATGACATTATGAGATTTCTCCATTTTACAAAAATGTCAAAGTCATACACATAATGATGAGTTTTTACGATGGAGACATACACAATTCAATGAACAATCTTAAGGTTTTAAATTTCCAAATAAAAGTATGTTATTTTAAAACGTGTATAGGAATCTATTGTTTTCTCATCTCCAAAAGGCAGCAAAAGAAACAGTTGTTTAGGAAATTGTGTGGTTTTGGTTCATTATTATTTTTTCCATTGGAATAGGAATTTATCTTTCAAACTGTTTTCACAACAAGCTTCCTGAGTAAAGGGGTCATGTGTGTGTTACTGACTTTTATGAAACTCATGAGCAGTGACTCTCATGAGGACATTACAGGGTATTACAGAGTTTTGTTCTTACCTTTGTTTTTATGGTTATCTGCTTATTTGCTTAGTAAATTCAGAGGTTACAACCTCTGTTCTCATAATATTGGTTCTGTAATTTTCCACACACAGAATTCTGTATGGCCAGGAACCTGGCGAGTAGATGTATCTCAGGTGAGCCTTACTTGGATCTCATGTGTTCCTGAAGGAGCAACATGTTACGTGAGAACATGGAAGAAGGAACCGCATTTGTCTGGAAGGTGAAGAAGTGAAGCCGCCTCCAATGCTGATACGCTCCCATCTCAGTCTTGTGACTTCCACTGTCTATTCAGTCTATGTTTAAATAGCTCTTGGAGCACACTGACCAAAAAAAAAAAAAAAATCAAAATGCATTGTCCTCAAGATTGGCTAAGTACTCATTGTATTAGTTTCCTAGGGCTGCTGTAATAAAATAACACAAACTAGGTGACTTATAAAAACAGAAATGTATTGACAAATTGTTCTGGAGGGTAAAAGTTTGAAGTCAGTATGTAAGCAGGGGCACACTCCCTCTAAAACCTGTAGAAGAGAATCTTTCCTTGCCTCTTCTAGCTTCTGGTGCCGGCACTCCTTGATGTATCCTTGTAGATGCAACTCCCCAGTCTCCAACTGTCATCACATCGGTCATTGTAAGAACATCAGTCATTGGATTAAGAACTTGCCCTACTCCAGCATGACGTTATCTTAACCAATTAAATCTGTAATAACCTATATCCAAATAAGGTCATATTCTGAAGCACTAGAGATTAGAATTTCCATACATTATATCTTTTGGAGTGATATGGTTTAGCTGTGTCCTCACCCAAATCTCCCCTTGAATTGTAATAATTCCCATGGGTCAAAAGCAGGACCAGGTGGAGATAATTGAATCACGGACGCTGTTCCTCCACACTGTTCTTGTGGTAGTGAATTAAGTCTCACGAGATCTGATGGTTTTATAAACGAGAGTTCCCTTGCATATGCTCTCTTGCCTGCCACCATGTAAGATGTCATTTTGCTCTTCCTTTATCTTCTGCCCTGATTGTGAAGCCCCACCCCTCCGTGAGTCCACTAAACCTCTTTCCTTTATAAATTACCCAGTCTCAGGTATGTCTTTACCAGCAGCGTGAAGAAAAGACAAACACATGGCGAAACACAATGCAACCTAAAAACTCATAAAACTCATTGCCTCTTCTTCCTTGTATAGCCATACTAGATTTTCCAGCCTCCTTTGCAGACAGGGGAAGCCATAGAAGCCATTCTATTTAATGGAAAGAGGGTAGAAATTATTTACAACACTTCTCATCTAGACATAAAACCTCACATAGAATCCTCCAAGCTTTCTTTTCTATATCACCTGTATACAAAAGTATGAGTTTTGATTTTTCTATCATAGCATATAATACAGTGGTAATCATCCAGGGCTGTTAGGGGAGCTAGTTGTAACTCTTTGCTTCACTATTGTTATCATTAGCTTCGATCTTCAAGAGCACCTCATGTTAAAACATGTCTTTTGGAACTCTAGTCAATGTCATGCGTGTCCACGTGAAGAGACCACCAAACAGGCTTTGTGTGAGCAACATGGCTGTTTATTTCACCTGGGTGCAGGCGGGCTGAGTCGGAAAAGGGAGTCAGCAAAGGGAGATAAGGGTGGGGCCGTTTTATAGGATTTGGGTAGGTAAGGGAAAATTACAGTCAAAGGGGGGTTGTTCTCTGGCGGGCAGGAGTGGGGGTCACAAGGTGCTCAGTGAGGGAGCTTTTTGAGCCAGGATGAGCCAGGAAAAGGAATTTCACAAGATAATATCATCGCTTAAGGCAAGGACCGGCCATTTTCACTTCTTTTGTGGTGGAATGTCATCGGTTAAGGTGAAGCAGGGCATTTGCACTTCTTTTGTGATTCTTCAGTTACTTCAGGCCATCTGGGCATATACTTGCAAGTCACAGGGGATGTGACAGTTTGGCTTGGGCTCAGAGGCCTGACAGTCAACACATCCACATTACACACAGGAATAAGGAGGATAGGGGAAGGACAAAACACCATTTGTAGCTGACTATTTCCTTTGAAGACCTGTCCTGACAGCCCAGAACAATGATTTCTGCTTATATCTGGCTGGCTACCCATATCTACTAGGAAATCTGGGAATAATGTCCAACACTAGAGTTCTGGCTGCTGAGTAAGAAGATGAGAATGTCTATTAGATGAACAACTACAAGTCTCTTCTATAGAGAAAAAAAGTAGCCAGAACTCAGGGGCTTCTTGACTTAGCCCCACATCTGGAGAGTAGATATATCTCAGGTGAGCCTTACTTGGATCTCATGTGCAAGTCACTGCTCCCGATCTCATGATGCAAAAGACAAAGAGACACAGAAGCCCACGTTCCTTCCACTCAGTAGTTCTCACGCAAGGGTGGTTTTGTCTTCTAGGGGACATGTGGCAATGTCTTGAGGTATCTTTGATGCCCTGACTTGGGCAGGGATACTACTGTTATCTAGTAATATCCCTACTATTTCCTTTGAAGACTTGTTCTGGCAGCCCAGACCACTGATTTCTGCTTGTATCTCATTGGCTGCCCATATGTACAAGAGAATCTGGGAATAATCTCCAACACTAGAATTCTGGCTGCTGGGTAAGAAGATGAGAACACCATCTACTTACTAACACCAGAAGCTATGAGTATAGTCCAAGAATGCTGCAAACCACCTTACCAATCACAGGACAGCTCCCACAACAATGCATTTTTGACCCAAAATGTCAGTATGCTAAGGTGAATCCATTCTGCAAACGTGGCTCAGCATCTGACATCATCTTAGCAAATCCACTTCTCTTGAGAAGGAAGAGGTGGAGCAAGAAGGACAACAGGCAGAGGTATAGAAATGTGTGCATCTCCTACAGTCGGATCCATATCCAGAAACGCACAAGAGCAAAGTCCATGACCAACCATGGTAAATGCTGCCCCACTAGGGAGGAGCTGCAGAGTCAGTCCCGCCTGACCACCATGTGGTTACCTCCTCAGTGCTGCAGTTCTGTATGTACATCCTCCTGGCAGCAGTGAGATGGGATCTCAGTACTGGTCTACAAAATTATTAAGTTAATTTGAAGGCCACACTATCAACCAGGCTGAAAATTCAATCCATCATCTATTTCTGTCTTAAAGCATACCTAGCTCTGCTGTCCAATATAACAACTCAAGATGACTCTAAACACGAGAAAATCGAAGCACTACATGGTTGCCCCAAATCATTAAACTAAAAACCCCTGACATTAAATTTCAACACAGAGAATAAAAATTCTAAAAATGGAAGCTCCATTTTCTTTTTTCAAAAGTGAGGAAAAAATCCCTAACTAAAATATTTTATCCACTGGGGACATTAAATTCCCAAGTAAATTAAAGTTCCAAAATCTTCTCTGCATAATTTTGTTACATTTTTTTCATTCTAGCCACAACATCCATACTTGGATGCCTAGATGATTTTCTTCCCTTCTTTATCACCCTCAACAGCCCACACCATCTTCTGCTGGAACTGATGCAGCTCTTTCAGAATCTAACTCCAAATTTCTCATGTGTCCTATATTCTGAAAACTTCTACATCCAAAGGACATCTAGAGGTTATCAAGTATCAGTTCCACTTTCACAGCCTTTAAAAAGCACTGGCAGTTCTATTGATAGCCTCTCCAATAATTACTACTCTTTCCTTCTTTTTTTGGGGGGGGGTGGTGACAAATATTTAGTGACATGTGTTCACCATTGTAGTACCATATGGAATAGTTTTGCGGCCCTAAATAACTTCTGGGCTCTGTCTTTCCTTCCCTCTCTGCCCTCTAACTCCTAGCAGCCACTTTTATATATATATATATAAAATACTTTAAGTTCTAGGGTACATGTGCATAACGTGCAGGTTTGTTACATATGTACACATGTGCCATGTTGGTGTGCTGCACCCATTAACTCATCATTTACATTACGTATATCTCCCAGTGCTATCCTTTCCCACTCCCCTCATCCCATGACAGGCCCTGGTGTGTGATGTTCCCCTTCCTGTGTCCAAGTGTTCTCATTGTTCAATTCCCACTTATGAGCGAGAACATCTGGTGTTTGGTTTTTTCTCCTTGTGATAGTTTGCTGAGAATGATGGTTTCCAGCTTCATCCATGTTCCTACAAAGGGCATGAACTCATCCTTTTTTATGGCTGCATAGTATTCCATAGTGTATATGTGCCACATTTTCTTAATCCAGTCTATCATTGATGGAAATTTGGGTTGGTTCCAAGTCTTTGCTATTATGAATAGTGCCACAATAAACATATGTGTGCATGTGTCTTTATAGCAGCATGATTTATGATTTATAATCCTTTGGGTATATACCTAGTAATGGGATGGCTGGGTCAAATGGTATTTCTAGTTCTATATCCTTGAGGAATCGCCACTCTGTCTTCCACAATGGTTGAACTAGTTTACAGTCTCACCAACAGTGTAAAAGTGTTCCTATTTCTCCACATCCTCTCCAGCACCTGTTGTTTCCTGACTTTTTAATGATCGCCATTCTGGTGAGAGATGGGGTGTCTTTGTGGTTTTGATTTGCGTTTCTCTGATGTCCAGTGATGATAAGCATTTTTTCATGTGTCTGTTGGCTGCATAAATGTCTTCTTTTGAGAAGTGTCTGTTCATATCCTTTGCCAGCTTTTTGATGGGGTTGTTTTTTTCTTGTAAATTTGTTTGAGTTCTTTGTAGCTTCTGGATATTAGCCCTTTGTCAGATGAGTAGATTGCAAAAATTTTCTCCCATTCTGTAGGTTGCCTGTTCACTCTGATGGTAGTATCTTTTGCTGTGCAGAAGCTCTTTAGTTTAATTAGACCCCATTTGTCAATTTTGGCTTTCACTGCCATTGCTTTTGGTGTTTTAGCCATGAAGTCCTTGCCCATGCCTAGGTGCTGAATGGTACTGCCTAGCTTTTCTTCTAGGGTTTTTATGGTTTTAGGTCTAACATTTAAGTCTTTAATCCATCTTGAATAATTTTTGTATAAGGTGTAAGGAAGGGATCCAGTTTCAGCTTTCTACATACAGCTAGCCAGTTTTCCCAGCACCATTTATTAAATAGGGAATCCTTTCCCCATTTCTTGTTTTTGTCAGGTTTGTCAAAGATCAGATGGTTGTAGATGTATGGTATTATTTCTGAGGGCTCTGTTCTATTCCACTGGTCTATATCTCTGTTTTGGTACCAGTACCATGCTGTTTTGGTTACTGTAGCCTTGTAATATAGTTCGAAGTCAGGTAGTGTGATGCCTCTAGCTTTGTTCTTTTGGCTTATGATTGTCTTGGCAATGCAGGCTCTTTTTTGGTTCCATGTGAACTTTAGTTTTTTTCCAATTCTGTGAATAAAGTCATTGGTAGCTTTGGGGATGACATTGAATCCATAAATTACCTTGGGCAGTATGGCCACTTTTACAATATTGATTCTTCCTATCCATGAGCATGGAATGTTCTTTCATTTGTTTGTGTCCTCTTTTATTTTGTTGAGCAGTGGTTTGTAGTTCTCCTTGAAGAGGTCCTTCATATCCCTTGTAAGCTGGATTCCTAGGTATTTTATTCTCTTTGAAGCAATTGTGAAGGGGAGTTCACTCACGATTTTGCTCTCTGTTTGTCTGTTACTGGTGTATAAGAATGCTTGTGATTTTTGCACATTGATTTTGTATCCTGAGACTTTGCTGCTTTCTCTTGTGGGCATTTAGTGCTATAAATTTCCCTCCACACACTGCTTTATATGTGTCCCAGAGATTCTGGTATGTTGTATCTTTGTTCTCATTGGTTTCAAAGAACATCTTTATTTCTGCCTTCATTTCATTATGTACCCAGTAGTGATTCAGGAGCAGGTTGTTTAGTTTCCATGTAGTTGAGAGGTTTCAAGTGAGTTTCTTAATCCTGAGTTCTAGTTTGATTGCCCTGTGGTCTGAGAGACCGTTTGTTATAATTTCTGTTCTTTTACGTTTGCCGAGGAGTGCTTTACTTCCAACTATGTAGTCAGTTTTGGAATAAGCGCGATGTGGTACTGAGAAGATGTATATTCTGTTGATTTGGGGTGGAGAGTTCTGTAGATGTCTATTAGGTCTGCTTGGTGCAGAGCTGAGCTCAATTCCTGGATATCCTTGTTAACTTTCTGTCTCATTGATCTGTCTAATGCTGACAGCAGGGTGTTAAAGTCTCCCATTAATATTGTGTGGGAGTCTAAGTCTCTTTATAGGTCTCTAAGGACTTGCGTTATGAATCTGGGTGCTCCTGTATTGGGTGCGTATATATTTAGGATAGTTAGCTCTTCTTGTTGAATTGATCCCTTTACCATTATGTAATGGCCTTCTTTGTCTCTTTTGATCTTTGTTGGTTTCAAGTCTGTTTTATCAGAGACTAGGACTGCAAACCCTGCCTTTTTTGTTTTCCATTTGCTTGGTAGATCTTCCTCCATCCCTTTATTTTGAGCCTATGTATGTCTCTACACGTGAGATGGGTCTCCTGAATAGAGCAAACTGATGGGTCTTGACTATCCAATTTGCCAGTCTATGTCTTTTAATTGGAGCATTTAGCTCATTTACATTTAAGGTAAATATTGTTATGTGTGAATTTGATCCTGTCATTATGATGTTAGCTGGTTATTTTGCTCATTAGTTGATGCAGTTTCTTCCTAGCATCGATGGTCTTTACAATTTGGCATGTTTTTGCAGTGGCTGGTACCGGTTGTTCCTTTCCATGTTGAGTGCTTCCTTCAGGAGCTCTTGTAGGGTAGGCCTGGTGGTGACAAAATCTCTCCACATTTGCTTGTCTGTAAAGGATTTTATTTCTCCTTCACTTATGAAGTTTAGTTTGGCTGGATATGAAATTCTGGGTTGAAAATTCTTCTCTTTAAGAATGTTGAATATTGGCCCCCACTCTCTTCTGGCTTGTAGAGTTTCTGCCGAGAGATCCGCTGTTAGTCTGATGGGCTTCCCTTTGTGAGTAACCCGACATTTCTTTCTAGCTGCCCTTAATATTTTTTCCTTCATTTCAACTTTGGTGAATCTGACAATCATATGTCTTGGAGTTGCTCTTCTCGAGGAGTATCTTTGTGGTCTCTGTATTTCCTGAATTTGAATGTTGGACTGCCTTGCTAGGTTGGGGAAGTTCTCCTGGATAATATCTTGCAGAGCGTTTTCCAACTTGGTTCCATTCTCCCCGTCACTTGCAGGTACACCACTCAGATGTAGATTTGGTCTTTTCACGTGGTCCTATATTTCTTGGAGGCTTTGTTCATTTCTTTTTACTCTTTTTTCTCTAAACTTCTCTTCTCACTTCATTTCATTCATTTGATCTTCATTCACTGATACCCTTTCTTCCAGTTGATCGAATCAGCTACTGAAGCTTGTGCATTTGTCATGTAGTTCTCCTGCCATGGTTTTCAGCTCCGTCAGGTCATTTAAAGACTTCTCTACACTGGTTATCCTAGTTAGCCATTCGTCTAATCTTTTTTCAAGGTTTTTAGCTTCTTTGTGGTGGATTTGAACTTTCTCCTTTAGCTCAGAGAAGTCTGATCGCCCGTGCCTTCTTCTCTCAACTCATCAAAGTCATTCTCCATCCAGCTTTGTTCCATCGCTGGCGAGGAGCTGTGTTCCTTTGGAGGGGGAGAGGCACTATGATTTTTAGAATTTTCAGCTTTTCTGCTCTGTTTTTCCCCATCTTTGTGGTTTTATCTACCTTTGGACTTTGATGGTGGTGACATACAGATGGGGTTTTGGTGAGGATGTCCTTTCTGTTTGTTAGTTTTCCTTCTAACAGTCAGGACCTTCAGCTGCAGGTCTGTTGGAGTTTGCTGGAGGTCCACTCCAGACCCTGTTTGCCTGGGTATCAGCAGCAGAGGCTGCAGAACAGCAAATATTGCTGAACAGTAAATGTTGCTGCCTGATCATTCCTCTGGAATATTTGACTCAGAGGGGTACCCAGCCATGTGAGGTGTCAGTCTGCCGCTACTGGGGTGTGCCTCCCAGTTAGGCAACTTGGGGGTCAGGGACCCACTTGAGGAGGCAGTCTGTCCATTCTCAGATCTAAAACTCTGTGCTGGGAGAACCACTACTCTCTTCAAAGCTGGCAGACAGGGATATTTAAGTTTGCAGAGGTTTCTGCTGCCTTTTGTTTGGCTATTCCCTGCCCCCAGAGGTGGAGTCTACAGAGGCAGGGAGGCCTCCTTCAGCTGTGGTGGGTTCCACCCAGTTCAAGCTTCCCGGCCGCTTTGTTTACCGACTCAAGCCTCAGCAATGGCGGGCGCCCCTCCCTCAGCCTTGCTGCCACCTTGCAGTTCAATCTCAGACTGCTGTGCTAACAATGAGCAAGGCTCTGTGGGCGTGGGACCCTCCAACCCAGGTGCAGGATATAATCTCCTGGTGTGCCATTTGCTAAGACTGTTGGAAAATAGCAGTATTAGGGTGGGAGTGACCCGATTTTCCAGGTGTCATCTGTCACCACTTCCCTTGACTAGGAAAGGGAATTCCCTGACCTCTTGCACTTCCTGGGTGACGCGATGCCTCGCCCTGCTACGGCTCACACTCAGTGGGCTGCACCCACTGTCCTGCCCCCACTGTCCAACAAGCCCCAGTGAGATGAACCCAGTACCTCAGTTGGAAATGCAGAAATCACCCGTCTTCTGCGTCACTCAAGCTGGGAGCTGTAGACTGGAGCTGTTCCTATTCGGCCATCTTGGAACTGCCCACCCTCAACTCTTTCCCTCTTGTTGGCAAGCCTCTGAATTTGTTCCAATATTCGACCTTCTCTATGAAACCGAGTGATTTAGAAGATGTGAATCCAAATCCCAGTCATATTTCTCCTACTGTGTGTTATCATGTCTCTACATGCTACCTGATTCTGAGATGGTTGACTTGTAACTATGAGGGGGGCTAATCATGATATTGGTGATGGCTGTGTCAGTAGAGGTTCATAAAGAGAAGTAAAACTTGTATGAGTGATATAGAACAGATAATTTATTATCGGAATTAGACGTTCCTCAATTCTAGGAGAAGCAGAGGAAATACACATCCAGAAAGGAATTGTTAGGGGATCACAGAGAAGTAATTAACCAGAGATCATAAAAGGGAGCTGGTGAAGAGATCCATGGAAAGTTACTGCTTCTGCATCTAGTGGTGGGTTTGAAGTCACTGCAGGTAATCATTTAAAAGGAAAAGCTGAAAGTGAAGTGAGAAAAAGCAAAGCCAACACTGGAATCCATGAAAACAAACTGAAATCTGCATCTGTCTCTCATAGCATTCAAATTTGGTTTTGTGCATGACCTATAGAAGGTCGGGCCCTTTACCAGAGAGATGCACACACATCTGTCCCAAGGCTCAGTGAAGCTGAAGGAGGAGATATCATCAGTGTTGGAGAAGCTGTGCACTGTTCCATGCCGATAATGTGAGCTGGCAGATTGAGACAATGTGCATAACCAAAAGCAGCCACTTCTAAGTATAGTGACTGTTGCTTCATCTCTCATGTCTAAATCTCATGCAAATTTATCTTGAGGTCAACCCTAGTCTAGAACTTCAGAAGGAAAGAAACTCTCAGAAACATACTTCCAACTTCACTAAGTTACTCACAGTACACAATCCACCATGATAGAGGAATAGAGAGAAGGAAAGAAGGTGGGTTCTTTTTTACATCACTGAGCTCTGCACAAACCAACAGTGAGACCTCTTCTATCTCCAGATTTCTTATTTATCAGAAAATATATCTTTCTTATTGAATAAGCTATTTTGAGTTGCGGTCTTCTGTTACTTGTAGCCAAAATCATCCTAACCAATAAACCAATACACTTCATAATCTAAAGACACATTGTTACCAGCTACAAACCATAACAGAAATGTAGTATTATCTGGAAGAACAGGAAAAAATAAAGAAATAAAAGATAAATTACTCTTGCATAATAATTCAATATATACCAATGTTTTAATGTTTGTTCTACACCCTATGAATTTAGAGTCAAATGAAAGAAAGCTCCCAACAAAAAGTGAATCATGATACTATGCGTTCTATATCTTTAGGAGAAGACCATCCACCTGCAATTTCAGAGATCTAAATTGATGTCCCTGTATCAAGTAAGATAGATTCTAAGGTTAAGGAAACAAAAAGTTACCTACTGGCCAAGGGCCCAGGGCTCAGCTGGCACGGCAACTCCCTAAATTTTTATAGCAACAAAAAAACCTCACTCATGCTGAACTGCCTAACAATAGGAGCTATCAGGCAAAATGTCATACCCTTCCTAACTGATTTACGACCCAGGCCACTGCAACTCAGATTGGACAAAGGACCTGCCTTATAAACATTCTTTCCTGATAAACAACCACAAACTGCAAGCCAGTTTTCAGCCAGCTTATGGAGACTGTACACAAGCTGCATTTGCATCCTATAGTTTACCTTTTCATATATCAAGCCAAATTCCTCTTCATTTTAATGCTAAAACCCCAAAGTGAGCATGGGCTGTATGTTACATATATGTTTATTCATTATGTATGCACTCAGCTTCCTTCATAAATATGTACAGATATTCCCCTAAACCTGCTGAATATGTATGACTCTATTGTGTAATACAGACCCCATGAGACATAAAAGCTAATTCCTCCTTTCCCTCTTTGGAGACAGAGCACCTTTGATTCACATCAGGAACTGTCTCTTCCCTACTTGCAAACTGATATCACCAATAAAGCTCTTCTTTCTATTTAGCCATCCTGGTGGTCCTTTGGATGACACACCTATACATGGTTCCTCTTTTATTAGAGGATGGCATTTAAAGTACCCCTGCCTTCTGAAACACAATAATATAAATGTTAAATGGAAGACACTGAAGTCACCAGATTGATCACATGTTTATAATGGGGAACAGCCTTTATATTTAAATTACTTTCACTTCTACTTTATTTTGACTCCCTGAGTTCCTAGCACTATAAAGCCAGATGGTGTAGAGGTCTACTTAGAAGCTCTATTGTGAGAAGAGTACTCCAAAACTCTCAGGCAAACTCTATGACTTAGTATTTCTTACAATTCAGCCCTTTACTCTGTGTTTATATTTCAACCAGGATGATAACTATATTAGTTCATTCTCACACTGCTATAAATAACTACCTGAGACTGGATAATTTATAAATAAAAGAGGTTTAACTGGCTCATGGTTCCACAGGCTGTACAAGAAGCATGGCTCAGGAAAGTTATAATCATGGCATAAGGTGAAGGGGAAGCATGTACATCTTCACATGCCTGGCAGGAGAGAGAGAAGGAGAAGGGACAAGTGCTACACACTTCTAAACAACCAGATCTTGTGAGCACTCACTATCACCAGAACAGCAATGGGAAAGGCCACTTCCATGATCAAATCACCTACCACCAGGAGCCTGCTCCAGCAGTGAGGATCACAATTTGACATGAGATTTCGGTGGCAACACAGAGCCATATTGCTAACCAAGGTGTTTTTGTCCTGCTGCCCCAGCTTCCTGCTCTGGTTTCAAAACAGTTCATTGGCACTAGTAAAGGTAAATATGCTCACCCCTTTTTTTGTGAGCATATGTATGCTGTGATGAAAGTTGATTATATGAATTGGATCACTCTTGTTGCACTCAACTAAAAGAGTACCCTGAATACAAAACATTGTTCCAAGAATGCAGTTTTCTGCAAGCCTGACTGCTGAAACTGCTTGTATTAACCTAAAATCAGTTTTATCTATCACTTCCAGGATAACTTGTTACAACTCTAGGACTAATTTTTCCACCATCATTGCTCCCAGTTAAAGCTTGCAAGCCCACCAAACCTTATTTCAAAGGGCAATACCTAACATTTACCTTTTTCATAAAACCTCTAACCTTCTCTTTGTTCTTCAGATATACCAAAGACCACCGGTCAGCATGTATACCCCAAATTGCAATTATTTTTCCCAAATAAAACATTAAATTTAGAGATTCATCTTCACATTTTTGTTTTGTCTTTGACACTGCATCATTAGGAAAAGTTTTCCTTTGCCCCCATGTTTGACCCAGTCAGAGTTGCTGTCAACAGACACCTAAACCAAACTGAACTGCAGCAGCTGATGCTTCAGAAGCCATTCCCTTCAAGGGCAAAATGAAGGCTAATGTGTCATTTGTGTGCTCCTTGCTTTGTCTTCCCTTCACATTTTAATTTTCCCAGTCTTGGGTATTTTTCGCTATTTTAATAGCAACAGAAACATGCATTTCTACCACTTGTTCTCTATTCATGGAAAATTATACAGTATTTAATTTACCTCTATTCTTCCTCTACCCCTTTCAAGCAGATATAATCTAGGTCCTCCTCCAAAAGAAATGTAATCTGTTTCTCTTATTGGCATGCCATCCTTCTCTTTCTGTTTCTCACCCTCCTAAATTGTCTGCAAGAGAAAAACACCCTTTTTTCCTGAGACCGTGTTTCCTACTAAAGCCCTTTCCTTTTGTCAAACTCGGAAGTTTCAGATTCTTACAGCAAATTTTCCCTCTGCCTAGGAGCAAATTTGATTTCAAGAGCAAAGCTGATACAGCTATAGAGCTGTTTAATCTCACTGGCTTTTCATTTTATAATAATTTCATTGAGACATTCCCAAGATGAAATACATCCTTTAGAATGAAACCCCCCCATTTTTTGTTATCTATGCATTGATAAAATATTTTATACCACTGTAATGAACCTGACATATGACTCCAAAGCATAATTATAATCTGTTCTAAGATCAAAATAGGATGGGAGAGGGGAAATATAGCATAACAGCGAATGCCCTAGGCTTGGACACAGTTCACAACAAGGTAAAGAGAAGCCTACTTTGGCATGATCAATCATAGGATTATCATTGTCTTAAGATCCTATATATACCCACTTCCTAAGTTTTAAAAGAGGCTTTCCTATCCCTAAGGAAGCCATCTGACTTTTCCATGTTAGATTCTACCAACACAATATATAATTAACTGCAGTCAAATATTCCTAGTATACCTTCCCTGATTATAAGGTAAAAAAATGTGTTCTTAGCCAATACCATATTCCTGACAGTTTATTGTAGTTTTAGGCAACTTGCCTGGATGCCCAAAATAATCCCTTTCTACTTACACTACCTTTGTTCACATTTAATATGCCTGGAGATAAAACAGAGGAGGAGGCATCTACCAATCAATCTGGAACACCAATTTCCACCAGTTGGTAATTTTCTGCCAAAGTTCTAGAGCATCATAATATATTAAACACTGGAAGAGGATGATACTAAATAAGACATTTGCAGGCATCCATCTCTTTCATCCCACTACCACTCCAAATCAAAAGGCATTAAAGTTTAAGGTGGGGTTGGTAGATTGATCTAGAAATCCCCCCATCCATGGATGCTTAAACCATGTAAATAACTACCACCCTTCCTTTATGTTAGAGATAATTCTATCTGCAAGCCTCCATGTCTTCATCAGCTGTGGTCAGAGGAAGGTCTTAGAATTGTTTCTGGCTCTGGGAGAGTTCTTCTCAGCCCCATGACACTTGACACTTGGAGCGTCTCAACCATTTTATTTGTTTGTTGATTTATTTATTTTGCCCTGGAATTATCAGGAGTAATTACATAATGCCATTTTTGTCTGCCTTTATTAATTGCTATAGAAAGGATCAACTTCTGGAATGAGGAAGTGAAGATGTCGGTGGTGGACTAGTCTCTTGCAAAACAATAAAAATGTTGAGAAAACTAAAATGAACCATTTTTGAAATCTTAAAATTAAACAAAGCCACAGAACACACTAAATAAAAACATATATGCAAGAAAAACTACTGAACCTTGGTAAGACAGTGGGGTCTTTGACATTTTGACATGTGGCTATTTCCATCACTCCTCCTTCCCAAGCTCAGTGGCCTGATAGCCTGATGAAAAACATGCAATCTCATAGCTAACAGACAAGATTGATCCTGTTTGGTACTCCATTAAAAGCAGCATTTCCACAGCATAGTCAATATTTGTCTCAACTTCCAGCTACTCACAAAATCTCTATTCCTGGGGTGTTGTGGCTATTTGACTTAACTCAGTGTCCAGCTCAGCTGAAATTCTAAAAAGCCCTACTCCCGGGGCATTGCCAAAACAACAACAATTTACTGACAACATTGCAGCTGCCTTGAGCTGTGAAGTCAGTTGGTGCAAACAAAACCCTGGCCATGATTTAAAAGCAGCTCCTGGAAAACAAGGTGAGCATAAGGAAGTTTAAAAAAACTTCAATATATTTCTGGGGATCTAAAAGGATGATTGCATGTGCAAGGTTGTATATATGCTCAGAAAGACCTGAGAAAGGAAAAGCCTGTCATCACCCCTGCCTGAACTTGGGGTCTTGAGAAGACAGAAACTGAGCGCTAAAATTGTCTTTAAAACTTACTGAAATGTGCTTGGAGGTGCAGCAAGATGGTGGAAAAGAAGGTTCCACCAATTGTTCCTTCCACAAGGACACCAATTTAACAACAATCTACACAGAAAACAAAAAACAAAACAAACAAACAAAAAAACAAAAAACCACCATCATAAGAATCAAAAATTAGGTGAGCACTCATAGTACCTGGTTTTAACTTCCTACTGCTGAAAGAGGCACAGAAGAGATAGAAAAGACAGTCCTGAATCACCGACCACACTCCTCCCCAACCCCTGGCCATGGCAGTTTGTTGCTGAGAGCATCCCGGGGTGCTGGGGGAGGTGAATATAGCAATTGTGAGGCACTGAACTCAGAGCTGTCCTGTTAGAGAAGAAGCGAAAATCAGACCAAACTCAGCTGACACCCACCCACAAAGGGAGCATGTAAATCAGTCCTACCCAGAGCAGAATCACCTGGCCAGCAGACAGAACATGAGTTCCCACAAGCCTCGCCACCGAAGGCTACAGTGTTCTATGTCTCCAAGCAAACTTGAAAGGAAGTCTAGGACATAAAAACGGCAACTGTTAGGCAAGTCCTAGTGCTGAACTAGGCCCAGAGACAGTGGCCTGGTAGGGGCAAAGATGCACTGAGACACCAGCTGGGGTAGGCAAGGAACTGCTGGCATCACCCCTCCCCTAACCCCAGGCTGCACAGTTCATAGCTCAAAAGAGACACTTCCTTTCAGTCGAAGAGAGAAGAGGGAAGAGTGGGAAGGACTTTGTCTTGCGTCTTGGATACCAGCTCAGCCACAGCAGGATAGGGCACTGGTCAGAGTTGTAAGGCCCCTGTTCTAGATCCTAGCCCCCAGATGACATTTCTAGACACATCCTGGGCCAGAGGGAACCAAATGCCTTCAAAGAAAAGACCCAGTTATGGCAGCATTCATCATCTGCTAACTGAAGGGCCCTTGGGCCTTGAATAACCAGCAGTGTTACCCAGGTATTACATCGAGGGTCTTGGGTGAGCCTCTGAGAGCCGCTGCCATCAGGTGAGACTCGGCACATTACTAGCTATGATGGCTATGGGGTAAAACTCCTTCTGCTTGAGAAAAGCGGAGGGACTAGTAAAGGGGACTTAGTCTTGCATTTTAGATACCAGCATGGCCACAGTGGGGTAGCTCACCAAGCGGGCTCTTGGAGTCCTCAATGCCAATACTTGACCCTTAGATAGCATTTCCGGACCTGTCTTTGACCAGAGGGGAGCCCACTACCCTGATGGGTGAGTCCCAGGCCAGGGAGCATTAACCACAAGCTGATTTAAGAAATCTTGTCCTAGAATAAATGTTTCTAAGAAAGTACTTCAATAAGAAACAAAAGGATATTAATGAGCAATTAGTAATCACCTGAAGGTATAAAACTGGTGATAGTAAGTACACAGAAAAACACAAAATATTACATCACTGTTACTGTGGTGTGTACGCTATGCTCATACTAAGTAGAAAGATGTAACAATGGGCCAATCAAAAATAATTACAACAAATTTTTAAGACATAGTCGATAAAATAAGATATAAATAGAAACAATAAAAAAGATGGGAGGATGAATATAAGATGCAGAGTTTTTATTAGTTTTCCTTTTGCGTGTTTATTTGTTTATGTAAACAGTGTTGTTAACATATTAAAATAATGGGTTATAAAATAGTATTTGCAAACCTCATGGTAACATCAAACCAAAAAACATACAATGGTTTATTAGTCCATTTTCTTACTGCTATAAAGAACTGCCCAAGACTGGGTAATTTATAAAGGAAAGAGGTTTAATTGTCTCACAGTTCTCATGACTGGGGAGGCCTCAGGAAACTTACAATCATGGTGGAGAGACACAGGCCCCAATGCAATATAGCGGGAGCTTTCAACACTTCACTTTCAGCATTGGACAGATCTTCCAGAAAGAAACCCAACAAAGAAACATCAGACTTAATCTACACTGTAGACCAAATTGGTCTAATAGATATTTACAGAAAATTTAACTCAAGAGCTGCAGAATACACCTTATTTTCATCAGCATATAGATCAATCTCAAGGATAGACCATATGTTAGGTCACAAAACAAGTCTTACAGCACTCAAAAAATTTTAAATAATATTAATCATCTTATTTGGTCACAATAAAATAAAACTAGAAATTAAAAACAAGAGGAATTTTGGAAACTATCCAAATACATGAAAATTAAACAATAGGCTCCTGAATGACCAGTGGTCAGTAAAGAAATTAAGAAGAAATCTGAAAATTTTTTTGAAACAAATGATGAAAGAAACACAACATACCAAAACCTAAACAGCAAAAGCAGTACTAATAGGGAAGTTTAGCTCTTAAGTGCTACATCAATATAGAGGAAAACCTTCAAATAAACAATCTATCCAGCATCTTAAAGAAGTAGAAAAGCAAGAGTAAACTGAACCCAAAATTAGTAGAAGAAAAAATTAATAAAGATCAAAGCATGAATGAAAGAAAAAACAATACAAACATCAATGAAACAAAAAGGTTTTTTGTTCAAATATTAAGCAAAATTGACAAATGTTTAGCCAGACTATACAACAATCAAATCAAAAGGGGTTAAAGATCTAAATCTAAGACTTCACACCATGAAACTGCTACAAGAAAACATTGGGGATAATCTCCAAGTCATTGGTCCAGGCAAAAATTTATTAAGCAATACCCCACAAGCACAGGTAACCAAAGCAAAATGTTTCACATCAAGTTAAAAAGCTTCTGCAAAACAAAAGATACAATGAACAAAGTGAAGAAACAACCCACAGAATGGGAAAATATATTTGCAAACTACCTATCTAACAAGGATTAATAACCAGAATATATAAGGAGCTCAAACAACTCTATAGAAAAAATCTAATAATCCAATCAAAAAATGGACAAAAGATTTGAATAGACATTTCTCAAAAGAGGACATACAAATGGCAAACAGGCATATAAAAAGCTGCTCAATATCACTGATCATCAGAGAAATGCAAATCCAAACTACAATGAGTATCATGTCAGCCACCTCAATTAAAATGGCTTATACCCAGAAGACAGGCAATAACAAATGCTGGAGGGGATGTGGAGAAAAGGGGACTCTTGTACACTGTCAGTGGGAATGTAAATTAATACAACTACTACGGAGAACAGCTTAGAGATTCCTCAAAGAAACTAAAAATAGAGCTACCATATGATCCAACAATCCCACTACTGGGTATATATGCAAAAAAAAAGGGGGGGGATATCAGTGTATCGAAGACATATCTGCACACTCATGTTTGTTGCAGCACTGTTCACAATACCAAAGACTGGAGAGCAACTTAAGTGTCCATAAACAGATGAATGGGTAAAGAAAATGTGGTACATACACACCATGGAGTACTATTCAGCCATAAAAAAGAATGAGATTCAGTCATTTGCAATAATATGGATGTAACAGATCATTATAAGTAAAATAAGCGTGGCACAGAAAGACAAACATCACATGTTCTCATTTATTTGTGGGATCTAAAAGTCAAAACAATTGAACTCATGGACACAAAGAGTGAAGAATGGTTACCAGAGACTGGGATGTATAAAGGGGAGTTCCAGGGGAGGGGAGGATGGTTAATGGGTTCAAAAAAGTTAGAATGAATAAGACCTACTATTTGATAGCACAACAGGGTGACTATAGTCAATAATAAGCTAATTGTACATTTGAAATAACTTAAAGAGTATAACTGGTTTGTAACTCAAAGGATAAATGCTTGAGTGGATGGATACCCCAGTCTCCATGATGTGATTATCTCACATTGCATTCCTGTTTCAAAACATCTCACGTACCCCATAAATATATACACCTACCATGTACCCACAAAAATTAAAATCTTCTACTGATCATTGGCTGACCACTAAATCATACTTGGTATCCTACTGAAATTAACACACTATTAATCTGAATTAAATTATTTTACATTAAAATACTAATTGTAATCTCCAGACCAACTTCTAAGAAAATAACAAAAAATATAGTAAAATAAGCAACAAAGAAATTAAAGTGATATTAAAAACATTACACTAAAAGTACCTATTCAATACAAAAGATGACAGTAATCAAGGAGTAGAGAAATAAAAAAGATACAAGACACAGAAAACAAATAACAAAATGAAAGAAATATAGTATACCAGTAATTGTATTAAATATAAATGGATTAAATATTCTAACTGAAGGAAAGATTAAAGAAAATAAAAATAAATAAAAATTTAAAATTACAACCCATGATCTAGAGATACACTTTAGATTCAAAGACTCAAATAAGTTGAATGGGAAAAGATGGAAAGTATTACCACGCTATCACACAAGGAGTAACAAAAAGATGGGCTTTCAGAATAAGATCAGGCAAAATAGACTTTAAGACAAAAATTGTTAAAAGAAACTAATGACATCTTATAATGATAAGAGGATCAAGTCATCAGGAAGAAATAACAATTACAATATATGTATGTACCTAATAACAGTGCCCCAAAATATATGAGGTAAAATATATGGAACTGAAGGGAGAAATAGAAAATTCAACAATAATAGCTGGGGGCTTCAATACCTTACTTTCAGTAATGGATAAAACACACAGGCCAATGATCAACGAAGTAACAAAAGACCTGAACAACACCATAAAACAACTAAACTGAACAGATATATACAACATTTTACCTAACAGAAGAAGCACACACTTTTCCTCAAAATCATGTAAAACAGTCTTCAAAACAGATTACATGCTAGTCCATAACACAAGCCTCAATATATTGAAATAATACAGTGTGTTCACTGACCTAAATCAATTAAATTAGAAATCAACAACGTAAGGTTTTGGGAAAATTCACAGTTTTGAAAATCAAAAACACACTATTAAATAACCAGTAGGTCAAAGAAGAAATCACAAGAGAAATTAGAAAATATTCTGAAGTAAATGAAAATGAAACACAAAATACCAAAACTTTTGAGATGCAGCATCAGCTATTGAAGGTAAATATATAGATGCTCATGCCAATATCAAAAAGAAAGAAAGATCTTAAATCAGTAATCTCACTTTCCACATTATAAAACTAAAAAAGAAAAGCAAATAAATTCAAAGCAAGCAGAAAGAAGACAAAACTTAGAGCTGAAATAAATGCCATAGAGCAAAGATGAAAAATCAAGAAAATCAATGAAGCCAAAAGCTGGTTCATTGACAAGAGCAGCAAAATTGACAAATCTTTAGCTTAGGCTGACCAAGAAAAAGAGAGAAGATTCCAATTTCAAAAACCAGGAATGAAAGAAGGAATATATCTACCCCATTAAAGAATATAAAGGATTATAAGGGAATCCTAGAAATAAATGTTTTTCAAAAAATTAATTAGATAACAGACAAAATGGACCATATCCTGGAGAGACACAAAATACAGGAACAGACACAAGAAGAAATATGTAATTAGAGTAGATTTATGACAAGTAAAGAGATTGTGTTAATAATCTTGAAGCTTTCTATAAAGAAATGCCCACCTCCAGATTAATTACCCAGAACATTTAAAGAATTAATACTAAGTAACTATCTTCAATCTGGTGAAAAAAAATCTACCAAAAACCCCACAGCTAACATCATACTTAACAATAGAGGATTGAATGCCTTCCTCCAAAAATAAGAAAGAAGCAAGGGTGTCCACTTTTGCCACTTTCATTCAACATTGTATTTGAGATTCTAGCCAGGAAATTTAGGCAAGAAAAAGAAAAGTGTGATCGGTGGCTCACGCCTGTAATCCCAGAAGTTTGGGAGGCCGAGGCGAGTGGATCATCTGAGGTCAGGAGTTCAAGACCAGCCTGGCCAACATGGTGAACCCCTGTCTCTACTAAAAAGAAAAAAGAAAAAAAATAGAAAATAGTAAAACTATCTCCATTTGCAAGTGATATGACCTTTCATACAGAACATCCTAAGAAATCCATAGAAAAAAATTGTTATAACTTATAAATGAGGGTAATAATATAGCAAAATATAAGATAAATATACAATAATAAATTGTATTTCTATATATTAGCAATGGACAATCTGAAAATTAAATTAAAAATATAATTTATAGTGGCATCAAAAAGAATAAAATACTTTGGAATAAATTTAACAAAAACAGTACAAGACTTGTACACTGAAAATACAAAACATTGGTGAAAGAAATAAAAGAATATCTAAATAAATGGAAAAACATCACATATCCACATAATAATATTGATATGACAATATTCCTTGTTATGAGTTGAATTGTGTCTTCTCAAAAGCCATGTTAAAGTCCTAAACCCTGGCCCCTGTGAATATGACCTAGTACAGTTGTCAAATTCATCTACAGATTCAAAGCAATTGCTATCAAAATTCCAGTTGCCTTTTCTTTGCAGACATAGACATGCTAATCCCAAAATTCACATGAAATTAAATGGGAATCAGAAAAGCCAAAGAAGAATGATGTTGGAGGATTCGTACTTCCTGAGTTCAAACTTTACTATAAAAATACAGTAATCAGAACAGGGTGGTGATGACATAAGAATGTACATATAAAACAATGGATAAAATTAAGAGCAAGAAATAAGTTTTTCCATTTACGGGCAATTGATTCTCAACAGAGTTGCCTGGACAATTCACTGAAGAAAGAACAGTCTTTCCAACAAGTGATACTTGGACAAATCTACATAAATAATGAATTTGGATCTCTATCTCACACTACATCACAAAATCAACAAAAAGTAAATCACACCCAAGCATATGAAATACATCTACCAGAAGAAAAAATTGGAGTAAACCATCATGAAGATGGGGTGGGAAATGGCTTCTGAGATAAGACATCAAAATAAAAAGAAGTAAAAGGAAAAAAAAAAGATAAATTGGACATTATAAAAATTGAAAACTTTTGTGCTCCAAAGGACACCATCAAGAAAGTAAAAAGACAAAGTACAGAATGGGGGGAAATATTTGCAAAGCATGTATCTGATAAGGTATATGTAGCCAGAATATACAAAGAACCTTTACAATTCAGTAATAAAAACATCTATAACCCAATATTAAAATAAACAAAATATTTGAATAGACATTTTTCCAAAGAAGATAAACAAATGGCCAGTAAAGACACTAAAAGATGCTGAACATCATTAAATATTAAAGAAATGCACATCAATACTACAATAAGATACCATTTTATACCCAGTATGATGGCTACAATCAGGAATACAATAATAAGTGTTAGCAAATATGTGTAGAAAATGAATCCCTCATACAATACTGGTGGGATTGCAAAATGGTTCATGAATTTTAGAAAATAATTTCACAATTCCTCAAAATGTTAAGCAAAGAGCAAATTCCTGGCTTAATCATTTCAGTGCTGATCAATGATAAAAATATAACCACAGTAGTAGTAGCACACACAAGCTTTATTTAGGTGGTGTTTTTGACAGGTTTACATGTGAGGGAAGCCCTGCATGGTATGAAGCTTTTCAAAAGCAAAGGCCTGCGGGCTACCACCCAGAAGAGAAGGGTGAGGGAAGCTCTCTAGGGAAGAAGGAGATGAAGAAGATTTGGGTCTAACTAATGTCACTGCACAGGACTGCAGGGAACTGCTGGATCAGAGAACTCTGCAGGGCAGCAAAAACTCGGAGTCCTTTATAGCCACAGGGTTTATCTCACCTATAGCTAACAGATATTAGGTACAGTTTTACAAAGCATGCAAAGCAGGCAGCCTCTAAATGGCTAAGTCTGCTGACACGGGTTATATTTAAAACAATTGGATGTATAAATATTTTACTTTGGCACTAAAGGGCTTTTGACCTAATGGGTGCCTGTTAAGAAGATTTAAACAATCTAAGTTGTGATATGATTTGGCTCCGTATCCCCACCCAAATCTCATCTTGAATTACAATCCCCACATGTCAAGGGAGGGACCCGGTGGGAGGTGAATGGATCATGGAGGTGGTTTTCCCCCATGTTGTTCTTGTGATACTGAGGGAGTTCCCACTCACAAGATCTGATGGTTTTAGAAGTGGCAGTTTCCCTGCACTCACTCTCTTTTCTGCCACCATGTAAGATGTGCCTTGCTTCCCATTCACCTTCTGCCATGACTGTAAGTCTCTGGAGGCCTCCCCAGTCATGCAAAACTGTAAGTCAATTTAACCTCTTTTGTTTATAAATTACCCAGTCTCAGCGAGATCTCTATAGCAGTGTGAAAATGGACTAACACAGAAATTGGTACCAGGAGTGGGGCACTGCTACAAAGATAACCTAAGAAAGGGAAAGTGTCTTTGGAACTGAGTAATGGGCAGAGGCTGGAACAGTTTGGAGGGATCAGAAGAAGACAGGAAGGTGTGGGAAAGTTTGGAACTTCCTAGAGACTTGTTGAATGGCTTTGACCAAAATGCTGATAGTGATACGGACAATGAAGTCCAGGCTGAGGGTCTCAGATGAAGATGAGGAACTTGTTGGAAACTAGAGTAAAGGTGACTCTTGTTATGCTTTAGCAAAGAGATTGGTAGCATTTTGCCCATGCCCTAGAGATCTATGGAATTTTGAAATTGAGAGCGATGATTGAGGGTATCTAGCAGAAGAAATTTCTAAGCAGCAGACCATTCAAGGTGTGACATGATTTTTCCTGAAAGTGTACAGTTATATGTGCTCACGAAAAGATAGTTTGAAATCGGAATATATGTTTAAAAGAGAAGGAGAGTGTAAATGGAAAATTTGCAAACTGACCACGGGATAGAAAAGAAAAACCAATTTTCTGGGGAGGAATTCAAGCAGGCTACAGAAACTTGTGTGAGTGTCTCCAGCTCATGTAAGACACCTTTGCAGCAGCCCCTCCCATCACAGGCCCAGAGGCCTAGGAGGGAAAAATGGTTTCCTGGACTGGGCCCAGGGACCCACTGCTCTGTGAAGCCCTGGGACATGGTACCCAGCATCCCACCCGCTGCAGCTGTGGCTAAAAGGGGCCAAGGTACAACTTGGGAATTGCTTTAGAGGGTGTAAGCCCCAAGCCTTGGTGGCTTCTATGTGGTATTGGGTCTGCACATGTGTAGAAGACCAGAGTTGAGGTTTGGGAACCTCCACCTAGATTTCAGAGGATGTATGGAAATGCCTGGATGTTCAGGCAAAAGTCTGCTGCAGAAGTAGTGTCCTCACGCAGAACCTCTGCTAGGACAGTGTGAAAGGGAAATGTGGGGTTGGAGCTCCCACATGGAGTCCCCAATGGGGCACTGCACAGCAGAACTGTGAGAAGAGGGCCACTGTCCTCCAGAATCCAGAAAGGTAGATCCACTGACAGCTTGCACTGTGTGCCTGGAAAAGCCGCCAACACTCAATGCCACCCCATGAAAACAGCCAGGAGTGGGGCAGTACTCGGCAAAGCCACAGGGGTGGAGCTTCCCAAAGCTGTGGGAACCCACCTCTTACATCGGTGTGCCCTGTATGTGAGACATGGAGTCAAAGGAAATTTAATGACTGCCCAGCCAGGTTTCAGAATTGCATGGGGCCTGTGGCCCCTTTGTTTTGACCAATTTCTCCCATTTCAAATGGAAACATTTACCCAATGCCTGTACCCCCACTGTATCTTGGAAGTAAGTAACTTGCTTTTGATTTTACAGGCTCATAGGCATAAGGGACTGCCTTGTCTCAGATGAGACTTTGGACTTGGACTTTTGAGTTAATGCTAGAATGAATTAAGACTTTGGGGGACTTTTGGGAAGGCATGATTGGTTTTGAAATGTAAAAAGGACATGAGATTTGGGAGGCGGGAGGAGCAGATGATATGGTTTGGTTCTGTGTCCCCATCCAAATTTCATCTTTAATTTTAATCCCACCTGTCGGGGAGGGCCTGGAAGGGAGGTGATTGGATTGTAAAGACAGTTTCCCCCATAATGTTCTTGCAATAATGTGAAAATTCTCAAGAGATCTGATTATTTTAAAAGTGGCAGTTTCCCCTGCACTCACTCTCTTTCCTGCCACCATGTAAGGCGTGCCTTGCTTCCCATTTGCCTCCTGCCACGATCGTAAGTTTCCTGAGGCCTTCCCAGCTATGCAGAAGTGTGAGTCAATTAAACTTCTTTTGTTTATAAATTACCCAGTCTCAGGGAGTTCTTTACAGCAGTGTGAAAATGGACTGATACAGGGTCAATATACCCAGTCTATATTTTGCATATTTATATAACATTTACCACACGGTCAAATCAATTCCACCACTAGGCATGTACCCAAGAGAAATGAAAACAGATGTCCTCATTAAAATGTATACATAAATGTTCATTGCAGCATTATTCATAATAGCCAAAAAGTGAAAACCATCTCAATGCCCATGAGTTTATGAATGGATGAACAAAATGTGGTATATCCATATTACAAAATATTATTCAGCAATCACAAATAGCAATAACAAAACCCAACATATGCTACAACATAGAGGAGCCTTGAAAACATGCCAAGCAATAGAAGCCAGTCACAAAAAAACACATATTTTATTATTCCATTTATATATTTTCCAAAATAAGCAAATCTACAGAGATAGAAAGTAGCTTAGTGTTTGCCTGAGGCTAGAAGGTAGCAGGATATGGAATGACAACTAATGGGTACCGGGTTTCTTTTTGGAGCAATGAAAACATTTTAAAATAAGATTATGTTAGAGATTACACAACTCTGTGAATACGCTATATTACAAACCATTGAACTATATATTTTAATAAATGTTGTATGTAAATTATATCTCAATAAAGCTATTAAAATTGCCATAGAAAGCCCAGCACTCCAAATTAATCATTCATTTCTTACATTTAACTCACCTTTTGACTTCATAGATGCCCTATTTTACCCCATATCCTATGTCCTTTCCTCACCTGAAACTCCTTCACTGTGCCCTCTGGAACACAAGGTCAGTCATCCACAAAATCTTTATCCACATCCTTTTCTCTCAACATTCTCTTCAAGTTCTTGCTCTAATTAAAACTTGCTCTAGATGAGGCACTACTTGCCCTCCAACTTTTTCAAATGATTTCTATTTGGTTTTACACATTTCATACCTCAGGACTTGGAGATGTCCCTATATTATCAATTTTTCTCAGATATGTGAACAAAGAATTCTTTTTAAGCATGCACTTTTAAAAGATTACTTCAATATATAGGACTGCCACTAACATTTACAAGTCCTGGGAATGGATACAAGTCTGAGAGCCCAGCTCACAGGCACCTTCCATCCTCTTCCCAATCCAGGCTCCACCCCACATAACAAAGGGGCTTTATATGTACTTGGGTGCACACTATAGCCAATCTAAGCTCACTCCACCCCATTCCCTTCAAACAGCCATTCTTTTGCTACCCATGGGGCCTATCATCATCTACCTTTGAGGGGATGGATTCAAGAAACAGGCTCACCCAGGCACTGGAAGCCAACTCAGGACCATCTGGGCAGAGAATTGCAAGGCCTCACATACCAGGTGTCAGTCTAGAAGGGTTTACCAGTTCTGAGTGACTTCGCTTCTTGGCCCATGGAATCCTTACTCTACAGAGAGGGACATGGCAGGAGGAGGGCCACCTCTGAGCCTTGTAAAATGTGAAACCCCAAACAGGAACTTCACTTATCTGACTGAGGATGATACAATCATTATATCACCGCATGTATATAATTACTTACAATCTAAAAATTTAATGTGGACTTACCCTATATGTTGACTTGTTTTGAGAGTGAAATGTCCTTCATCTTTGAACTGGTCAATGTTAAACGTATTCAAAACAATTCTTCTTGAGTTTCATCTGCTTTCCTTGCTGGTCTGTTCTGTTGAAAATAATATTTTTGGAAAAATACATGAATAAACGATTTTCCAAGCAAAGATATAAAACTAGTCCTCAAATAGACAAACACATTTTCAAAGTCACTTATTATTAGAGACATGCACATCAGGGCAACACTATACCAGTTCTCATCTATCAGATTGGTATAAATTTTAAAACGTGACAGCACACTCTTGTTGGAGAGCCTGCAAGGAAGCAAATGTTACCTTTCAACATGGGAATCAGACTTCTAGGAATCTATCCTGATGCCACACCTCCCACAATTCAGAAACATATATGAGGACCATCCAGCGAGCAGCATGGCGGGAGCCAGCAACCAGAGCTGCCCCGGAACAGAGGCAGCCACCGCCGTTCCAAGAGCCCAGCTGAGTAGGCCATGGCCTTGTCGATATTGCTGAATGGGCTTTACTGAACAGGCTGAAGGAGGAGGACAGAGCCCCTCATCGAGCTCTTCATGAAGGCTGGCAGTGATGGTGAAATGACAGGAAACTGCCCCCTTTCCCAGAGGCTCTTCATGACTCTTTGGCTCAAAGGAGTTGTATTTAGTGTTACAACTGTTGACTTGAAAAGGAAGCCTGCAGACCTGCAAAATTTGCCCCTGGGGACCTACCCACCATTTATAACTTTCAACAATGAGGTCAAAACAGATGTAAATAAGATTGAGGAATTTCTTGAATACGTCTTATGCCCGCCCAAGTACTTAGAGCTTTCACCAAAACACGCAGAATCAAATACTGCTGGAATGGACGTCTTTGCCAAACTCTGCATGCATGTATCAAAAATTCAATGCCAGAGGCTAATGAAGCAGTGGTGAAGAGTCTCTTGAAAACCCTGCAGAAAACTGAACGAATATCTGAATCCTCTCCTTTCTGATGAAATTGATAAAAATAGTATGGAGGACATTAAGTTTTCTCTATGTAAATTTCTGGCTGGCAATGAAATGACATTAGCTGACCTGCTGCCCAAACTGCATATTGTCAAGGTGGTGGCCAAAAAAATATCACAGCTTTGATATTCCAAAAAGAATGACTGGCGTATGGAGCTACCTAGCTAATGCATATAGAAGGGATGAGTTTACCCAACACCTGTCCCCATGGTAAGAAGGTTGAAAAAGCCTATAGTGATGTATCCAAAAACTGAACAACTAAAATCACATTTATGATAGAGATGTCTTTATATCTTGCCCTAATATGCTTTTCCTAACAGACTGCTCCTTTTTCTACAGAGTAGAAATTGCATTTTGCAAGAACACGCAGTTATTCAAGGTTAGGGTCAAGGATAGACAAGCAAGGTATAGTAGTTATCCTAAAGTATACACTCCAAAGCCGTATTATTTTAAAATCCTTTTACCCTGCCTGCCCCTCGTACCCATGTCCCCCTCTCCTCAAATTTGGAGGCTACATCACAAACTTTTCACTTTAAATTGAAAGATTCTCCCTGGGGCATGAAAGCTTAAGGAAATGAATAGCTCCTCCTTCCTCAGGCCCGTCCCAAGGCGCAAGGCCACTTGTGCCAGCAGTGTGTGCGTCAGCAACACAGCAGAAGCAGGAAGAGAGCTGGTCGGAAGACACGTACTCGCTGAAGACCGAGAGAGAGGCCATCAGGGTACCGCGTAGCGGTGTCAGACTGAGACACTTCCTGTTACAGGAGACTATAAACCCCCTGCCCCGTCCTCATTTGCTCCTGACGCCATTTTAGGCCTCAGCCTGTCTGCACCCAGGTGGTCATTAAAAAGAGCGTGTTGCTCGACACCACCTTGTGTTGTTTGTTGGTGGACTCGGACTCTAGGGGTTCGAACCGATACAAGAGCCTTGTATAGAGGTAATTTGCCATCTCTTAGGAGCCCTTAGCATTGTGCCCAATAATATAGAGGACAGAACTTTTCAGGTGCAATGTTTAATATTAAAATAGTAGCCATGACTTCATCAGGCAGCCCCAAACTGGTGCATAATGCATGGTACCAAAAATTTACATAATTTTTAGAATTTTGTAAAATTTAGTAAAACTATATAAAAAGATTGCTACTGTATCAAAAATATTGTTTCAATTTAGTTTATCCTGGATACGTACTAAAGAATATTGCCACCAGAGAAGAAAGCCTTCTACAAAAAGTCACTACACTAGACTTTGCTATTTGGCTTTGTAGATAAGTTTTTACTTTTGCCTAAAAGCATTTATCCTTCCTACCAATTGTAACATCTGACACAATGTAGATGCTAAAAGTTTGGAGGGAGGAAGGGAGGGTTTTCTCAAGACCTTCCTCAAGCACTTTGTCCTTATAAGATAAACTGATGCGTACCTTATACTCTCTCTAAATTTATGTTTGTTATACGTATTGTGCCCTGTACCATTCATTTGGAATATTATTGCTTTCTTCCTTTAGTTTACATAGCTCATTTTTAGGTAATCAAAGAGCTTGCTATTATTTGTAGATCTCTTGAGCAATACTACATAAACTAATATTTAGTTGATGTAGCTATAGCAGTAAAATGATTAGTAATGTAAAAATTAACATTTACAGAAATTAACCTAAGGAATGACTAAGGTTTAACCAAATATCACGTAAATTTTTGTTCCTAGAGCATATTTAATATAGACACAGATTACCAACAGATTACCAACTCTCTCACCCCATTTACCTTGTGTAGAGGAGTGTTCATTCTTTTTGGACTAAATTATAGTCATGGCAAATGTGTATTTACTACAGTCTTGCCTGATCTTACTCATTGCACTTCCTTGAGTGAAATTTGTTTATA
Source organism: Theropithecus gelada (assembly GCF_003255815.1). Taxonomy (NCBI): domain Eukaryota; kingdom Metazoa; phylum Chordata; class Mammalia; order Primates; family Cercopithecidae; genus Theropithecus; species Theropithecus gelada. Next base: position 211,829,869 of record NC_037668.1, on the reverse strand, counting down.
ACCAACCTGAGGAACAGCACTCTGCCTCTTTGTGTTTTGTTTTGTTTTTAAGGGCTTTTTGTTTTGTTTTTAAATTGAAGTCCTAAATAAGAAATTATTTGTCCTCTAACAAGGGAGGATGCACTTGCTGACACTTTGCTATGTATTTATTCTTTATATAAAAAAATTAAATTTTCTAACTACTACTCCAAAGACTGTGGTTGTGACTGTAATACATTTTTACTTTTTTTTTTGAGATGGAGTCTCGTTCTGTTGCCCAGGCTGGAGTGCCATGACACGATCTCGGCTCACTGCAACCTCTGCCGCCCGGGTTCAAGCGATATCCTGCCTCAACCTCCCGAGTAGCTGGGAATACAGCCGCACACCACCATGCCCGGTTAATTTTTGTATATTTAGTAGAGACAGGGTTTCACCATGTTGGTCAGGCTGGTCTCAAACTCCTGACCTTGTGGTCCGCCTGCCTCAGCCTTCCAAAGTGCTGGAATTACAGGTGTGAGCCACAGTGCCCAGCTCATTTTTACTAATTTTTGATACCTAACTTATATAGGAAGTACTATTTCTCCTAGGCTGTTTTTTGTTGTTTTTTTAAATTTTAAGTGTATTACTTTGAAATCACAATGTTTTCTCCCTTTGACATGCTAACACTTAGTAAGCACTGGCTTTATGGAAGCAGCTTTTTATACGCATACTTCATTTTTTGAACCTATCAGTAATTAGCTTAATATAGAAGGATACAAAAAGCTCCATATTGTATCCATTTGGCTAAGGGAGATTCCTTTGCCTTACCTTTCTTAAAACTCCTTATTGCTGATCAAAGTTTGAGCACCCATCCTTCTGTAATAAAATATTGGATGATGATTTATCTGGTTCAAGGAAGAGGCACTATGCAGTTATCTATTGAGAAATTATTTTGCAGTAGCTTTAGTGAGTGAGACCGTCCCATCCGTACAGTACACAGGCAGGCATTATCACTCCTCACCTACTCTCAAAATAGTGGCAACTTAGCATTCATTCCAGTGATATTGGACCTTGCTTTATAGTCGAATGTATAAAAAAGATTCAAGAGAGGTGAGGTCTGTTCTTTCCAGCGAATGGTGGACCAAGTGGTGCAGAGTGGAGGGCTAACAGAGGAAAGAGCTTCATTCTTCAAAACAGAGTGATGAAAAACACATTCTGAAATGCAAAGTATTTTCATTTTTATTTATTATCTTCATTGTTTTTTATGTATCCAGTGATTACACTTGGCCATTTATCTAGACGTTCAAGGAAGGCAGGTCTATTATGATTATTTTGAAGGCAGAATTATTTTTCTCTCTAGAAAGACAGAAATTACTTTATCTGGGAAGTTAGTCAAATGCAATGAAAACTGGCAAATGGACGAATGCTAGTAAAAAGTGTGATCCTACAACATGCTTTTACCTCAGTGTATGTTTATGGAAAGATCATAGCTTAAAATCTTCAGAAATTTGGGACATAAAAGTTTTTATGGTGGGCAATTCATGTAGTGTATGAATTAACATAATAGAAAACATCTGATTCTATTTTTAAACCTAACAAATCATTCCCCTTCATTTAAACACCTTGTTTTGTTTTACTTAAATGAGGAGACTGGAGTCTGAATGGAAAGTCTCGTCGTTTTCCAAGGGATTCTGAGAAATTTTCGTATTCAACAGTTGAACAGCGCTCTACTGTTCTAGTTTATGAAACTTCTCTTTTTTGATGTAGATGTGAATTTTCTATACAATTCTATTGTCTTCTTTTACTAGGAGTGTTAACTTTTGTGGTAAAATTCAAATAAGATTTTATTTCTTGGTAATTCTGGCTTTCAAAATTTATCTTTAAACCCTTATGCAATCTATATGTAATTAAGAGATTTCTGACATTTATTCTTACACTAAGTGAATCAGCCCTAGGATTCAGGCATGTTAACTTTTCGTGTGCTGTGTTTTTAACCTCTCCAGAGTTACATGTAGATAGCTTTTATTTCTGTGCACTTAAAAATCCCATTTAGAAAATATCTACAAATTGAAATGGAGAGGAAATAGAAATGTATTTTTTCATGAACATTTTGACACATTTCATCAAGTTTATTGATTCACCAATGTCTTAACATCAATTTGAATTAAGCATTGAATTCAAAGAGAAGGGAGTATTCATTGATGATATATATGGGTTTTTAGAAACTCCATCTTTTATAAATAATCAAGGTGTGGGCCGCACAAATTATATTTTTATCATGGAAAACATTTCAACTCCTCAAGGCATAATGTTGAACAGAACTGGAGTATTTTCTTTGGAATTTCTTGAAGAGGCAAATGAAAGCTTATTATTGAATACATGTATTTTCTTGGAACATCAAAATCAGCGTATATGTTAGCAGCTATTGCACTTAAAAATAAAGTATATTTTTACTACACAGAAATATATATAAGTGAATTTGCACACTGCAGTGTTTTATATAATTACAAAGCATCAGAGGAGTATTGTTTTAATTACACAAAGAACCCAAATGCCCATACATAGGAGAGTGATTGAGTAAACCTCCATGTAATGTAGTATTACACCTATAAAGAAGGATGAGGAAAATCTCTATGAAGAGATACCAAGTGATTCTTGTGATATGATATTAAATGAAGAAAGTAAAGTGCCCATATTATTGTAGACTACCCTTCATGTAAGAACAGGGTAGAAGAACATAGACATGTATCTGTTCATTTCTGTAAAGAAATGCAGGAAGTATAAACCAGAAACTAAAAATAGTAGTTACCTATGGAGGGTAGGTGTTAACAGGATGGAAAAAAAGAAGAAACAGGAATGGGTAGTGATAATTCTTTGCATATTCTTGTTTCATAGCTCTAATTCTTAAAACTTCTATAAGGTTTCACATATTATAAAATATCCCAAAACATGTAGACAGTTAAATTCAGCCAGGATGAAGAAGAAAAGACTCAACATAAAATAACGCAGTAACAAATAAGCCTAAATGAATGAATACTTTAATACCACCGAAGATACTGAGAAAGAAGAGAATTAACCGAACAAAATATCTTTGGAAAACAATGTTTTAATTGGACATTGTAAGGCTAAAGACAAAGAACTCTATACAAAAAAACTGTAATCTAATTAGTAACTTTGTTTCTCACAGGATTATGGTTTAGCAATTCTAAAGCCATTTTATATTTATGCTAGGATTGAAAAAGTAAGTAAATATAGGCGATAATTAGAGCCAAGTTTCTCATTGTTTGGAAACATATTCCTTACAAATAAAGAGTGAGGGAAGACTGGAATGAAATGTGTGGTGTGGGGGTGGGAATTTGAGGTATCAATTTGAAGAGCAGTAGGATGTTTTCATAGTGTCAAAGTATCTCCTCCAAGATATTTATTAATTACAAAGGGAAAAGAGAAACTTCACAATTAAGAAATCCAGCAGACACCACCTTAACCAAGCGACTAAGGTTAATATCACCAGCAATAAGACATATGAATACCATGTGCCCTTGATATGATATACTAGGAACTGCACAGCCTCTCTGTGACATACCTGTCAACAGTGCCTTACCTCAATCCAATCATGAGAAAACATCAGACAAAGCTAAGTTGAAGAGCACTCTGCAAAGTGGCTGCCCAGCACTCTTCAAAAGTGTCAAGGTCATGAAAGACAAGCATAGGCTGAGAAACAATCATATATTGGAGGAGACTCAGGACAAATAACAACTAAATGCTATTTGAGAACCTGTATTGGATACCAGCATAGAAAAAGGACATTCCTGGAAAAGTTGGTGAAATTTAAATAAGGTCTATAGTTGTGTTTACACTACTGTGCCAATGTTAATTTCCTGATTTTGATCATTGTGTTGTGGTGACAAAAGGTATTATTAAGGGGAGTTTGAAACTCATTTCCTTAGATACCTGTTGGCTGGTTTATAAATCAGTTTTAAAATTTGCAAATTTAAACAACTTAATTATTTTATACCTGAATATTTGATGATAGAAGTAGGAAATTCTCTTTTCTTTTTTTTTTTTTTTTTTTTTTGAGAGGGAGTCAAGACTGTGTCACCCAGGCTGCAGTGCAGTGGCAGGATCTCAGCTCACTGCAACCTCCACCTCCTGGGTTCAAGTAGTTCTCCTGCCTCAGCCTCCTGAGTAGCTGAGATTACAGGCACCCACCACAACACCCAACTAAATTTTGTATTTTTAGTAGAGACGAGTATCCACTTTTATACTCTGATTGATTTCTGGGCTCATGAGATTTTGAGATCTAGCTCGGAGTCCTGGAATTCCTAAAATTCTACGGATGCAAAACTGGAGAAGCACGCAGCAGCTAAAGAGAGGAGAAATGTGAGAACAGTGGTATTATCTGCAAAATTGCATCTGTAATTTAAAGGCACTAAGACAAAACACTTCATCCAACTTAATTAACTGTGCTACCGGAACCTGAAAGTACATCATTTGCTATTAACGCTTTTTTATTTTTAAGTCCATCATTAGCTACATGAGCTAGACATAAAGTCTTTTGTTCTTTATTAAAATGTGAGACGAGATAACACACGAAGTCATCATCAGCTATTAACACTTCAGTGTGTTTATTCATGATGCTCTTTAATGTGAAGACCACATCCTTAGAATAGAATCCTGTAGGAATAGGGCTCAGGACACTCATGCTTTAGAAAGTGAAGGATACAGGGACTCTGCTCAAACATCAACTCACTTGGATGGCATCTGACCCCATCTGGACTAGGTGGCCATCAAGTGCTACACTCATCCTCCTGGAATTTATATGCTATAGCATTTAAGCGCTGTTACCCTCTGTCTCCCTGACTCCTTGGTGGCAGAGTTTTTCCTCTATTTAAAAAATTTTATTTTTAGAACCTAGGACGATGCCTAATAGTTACAAGCATACAATATTACATTGTTAAATGATCAAGGGAAACATTTCATAGTCCTTAATCTTACTAGTATAAAACATCAAATAAATTTCATGTAGAATATCTCTTAGTAGCTATTAATATTATGAAACTGTCTTTGTTTTAAACACATTCACACTCATTGTGATGAATGTATTTTAAGCATATTTATGTGAGCCATCTTTACATATTCAATAATTCATTTTCTAGTAAATGCTAAAATCTATTAAATCAATGACACTGATTTATGTATATATATAGATTCATAACCTAAATATATTTATATTTTATACACATATTTATTTGCATGCTATAAAATATAAAATGTAGATATATTTTTCTGTAACTTAATAGGTATCTTTGCCAATTTAGAAACCAAATTTCTGCTCCAGAGCTGCCCTACTTAGGCATCTGTTTCCTTTAGGCGTCTGGTTGAGAAAGTACTCAGAGGGTAGCGGATACTTGGGCAGGGTAGAGACCCATTAGACAATTTTGTGTGGAGGTCAATACAGGAGGTAAATTGTCTACTTTGGTTAGAAGGTGGCTCGTTTATTCACTGAGCCTTGATTACAACAAAAGATAGAGTCACACAGATTGGAGTGATTTGGAAAGTAAGTGAAAAGGACAAAGAGTCTAAACTTCCAGCTACTACTCAAGACAGCATTAGGAAATATAAACAAGAAAACTTTCATATAGGAAGAGTTTTACACAAAGTTCTTTTAAAAATGAATTTCTGGGCTGGGTGTGTTGGCTCATGCCTGTAATCCTAGCACTTTGGGAGGACAAGGCATGTGGATCACCTGAGGTCAGGAGTTCGAAATCAGCCTGGCCAACATGGCAAAACCTCGTCTCTACTAAAAATACAAAATTTAGTTGGGTGTGGTGGCGGGTGCCTGTAGTCTTAGCTATTCGGGAGGCTGAGGCAGGAGAACTGCTTGAACCTGGGAGGTGGAGGTTGCAGTGAGCTGAGATTCTGCCACTGCACTCCAGCCTGGGTGACACAGTCTTGACTCCATCTCAAAAAAAAAAAAAAAAAGTGAATTTCCTACTTCTATCATCAAATATTCAGGTATAAAATAATTAAGTTGGTTAAATTTGCAAATCCCTCTCTTTCCAGTCACAGTTAGCTGTACGACCATACAAATTTAAATATCTTATGTGTTGGCTTTTAGCAAGGAAATATGAAACTGAGTATATAGTGTTCTCCTCAGCCACCAGCCTATTGTTCAGTGACACTTCCCTGAACTGTGTTAGACATGATAAAGGTTGTAAAGAACACTGCATAGCCTCATCCATACTCATGGTAAGGAAAACACTGACTGTAGAGCAACAAAGAATACAAACCCATATGGGAGTTAAATTCCGTCACAGTCAAGCAATTGTCACCTCTGCTTATCCATGCACTTTATTCACCAGGGCAGAAGAAATGAGGAGCAAAAAAACAGATGCTCAAATGTTCAAGTTTAAGATTCAAGCCAACCTCCTCTAAAAAATTCTCCCTCTCAGAAAGTTTGCGTAACTATCTAATCCAGTTTCCTTTATTATCAGCCCCCTTTAATTTCCACCATCCCTTTATCTTTCCACATAATTATTTTATCTATGAATATTTGATGACAGTTTGCAAGAAATCCATTTTCAAAAGCTCTATTCAGAATATGCCTCTGAGTTTAATAATCTTAATGGGGTAAGCCTATTTTTAAGCTGAATAGCTCAAAGCCTTATTATCAATTCAAGTATGCTTATTTATTTATTTGGAATCACGTTTCAGCAAGAAGAGTCTCTTAGAGGCCTTTCCTCATTTTTCTGAGCCGTAATTGCAATATTTCCGATGTTGAAAACTAAAATCAAGTTTAAATAATTTTGGAAGTGTAACTTTTTTCCTAGCATAATTTTTTATTTCATATCTTTATAAAATGTAACCACAAATGCTACATCCTTATACAGATAAAGTAATTGTCAGGTGTAGCATTGCTATTGCGTTTAAAAGAGCTTATGTCCATAAATGAAGATACCTTATGGGATGTAAATTGTTATTTTAAAAATGCAACAACTTTTTAGGATGTAGTTAGCTGTACATAGCCAACAAAATGGAGTATAGTGGCTCTTTTTGTGCCTTTGTACAATAGACCATAACATTCTGAGACAAAGTCAAGGGGCAGGGGGAAGGGTTGGAGGATGAGAGAATGGAGGGTAATTGGTAGAAGATATTAAGGGGAAGTAAGGTCTGAAATCAAAAGTGAACAGTGAGTTGTAGGAGCTCTCAGGTAACTGTGGAAAACATATACATAAATCCCTTTAGTATGAGGCAAAAGCCATATATAGAACAGGCTACCCAATGCATGTGAGGCGCGTTGCATATTCTTTTCCTAATCAAGCCTTTTCTTCTTTTCACTTATTCCTGTTGTGAAGACTCGGAGTCACCATAGACTCTGCCTTGCTTCTCACTCCAGATCCCACATCCGCATCTCCAGTTGTTTCAACTGGGCTTCTTTAGACAGCTGCCCATTTTACAGCCCATGCCCTATGCTGGTTGTTTGTATTTACTTTTCTGCTCTAAGCCTGATTTTTATCACACATACAGCCTTACAAATAAGTTAAGAAGCATCCCCCTCCAAAGAAATTTACAAGAAATGAAAAAGAATAAAGTCAAAGCAAAAAGTAGCACCATAAGAAGTCACCTTGAAGAAATAAATGGCAGTTGAAACGAAATGAGCAAAGGATATACTGGCTCTTGATGTACAGGATGCTCCCATCAGGTGTCAGGAGTTCCATTATACAGGATCACATGTCTTTCTTTATGACTCCAGTCCTATTGCTTAACTTTGCAATAGGGAATATTAAAGTCATTGTAAAACTCTAAGTGCTACTGAAATTGAGTTTAAGGTTTAAGAATTCATGTACAGGCAATACTTGGAATATTAAACTATAGCCATGTCTCGGAATGTAAATATTTAGACCTTGTTATACAACTAATTTCAGAACCACATTGTAAGTAGAACACCGTTTCTTCCTTCTTTTCTACTCCGTATCTTTTGGGAGAGTCTACAGTAGACACTGGGAGACCAAAACTCCCACTACAACAACTAGATAAAAACAAATGAGATACAATAGTCATCTTTTTAGAGGTATCAGAGATCTGTAGAAGTCACAAAGGTTAGATAAACTAAAATTTCAGTAAGCAGAGAATCTCTTGAATGTGAGCTGTATGCACCTGCCAGAAAAACAGAACCCATATGAGATAGATGTATTAAAAGATTTGTTACAGGAATTATCTTACATAATTGTGTGATGGGCTAAGCAAGTCTGAAATTCATAGGGCAAGTGGTCAGGGAGGGAATTCACAAGAACTCCAAATATAACTCCATGGGTCAAAGCTAAAGCTGTTGTATGTAGGATAATTACTTGCTCTCTTGGGAAAGCCTCAGTTCTGCTTCGAAGGCTTTCGGCTGGTTAGGTCAGGCCTGCTTGGATTATCCAGAATCATCTTCTTATTCAAAGTCAACTGATTAGGTACTTTAATTACGTCTGCAAAATCTTATTACAACACCTAGGAGTGTTGATTGAAAGACTGGAGACTGCAGTCTGGTCAAGTTGACACATTAAAAAAAAAAAAAAAAAAAAAAAAAAAAAAAAAAAAAAAAAACCACCAACATAGTCTGTCCCTTGTTAACTTTGCACTCTGCTAATAGTGCATGTGAATTATTCGACCCATGCTGCAATCACTTCTTACTTCACAGGACTGAAGCACAAGCATATTCTCCCAAATGCCCTCAAAGGGTGGGTGACTTTAAGTAATTGGCAATACTTGGAGCCTGTCCAGAATCTGCTATTCTCTTAGACCAAGAAGCACAGTCTTGATTGTCCCCACAGTAGAAACCATAAAAGTTTTAAGTATTTATGATTTATAATATTATAGGTATTTGTGATATAGTTCTGTGCCTATCTCTTCATTTTGAGGATTTCCCTTAAGATATAGGAAGGCCAATTTATCTACCTCACTTAATTTCATATAAATACATTGGGGAAATCTCCTTTAAAATGGATAAAGAGGTTTCTTTTTCTCTTCAAAGATGAGACAGAATATTTTTTCTAGAGAAAATTTTCCTGATGTTCTCCACCAGCCATTATATGCTTTTGGACTATCCCCTGTTTTCTGTGAAACTGCTCCAGTACTAAGTTTATATTCAAAAATATCTGTATAACCCAAAGCCAAATCTCTCAGAAAATGTCTTTCAAAGTTGTCGAATGAAGTCGAATCTGAGGGGAAAAAGGCTTCCATCATTTATTTCCTTTGGATATACATTTATTGAATATTCTGATGTCCGTTTTGTCAATGTAGAGGCAGTTCGCAAGATCATTTCCAGCTGAATAACTCAGGCTGCCTGGTATTGATCCATGTTTCCTCCTAGGATCTGCACACCTGGAAGTGAGCTGTGCAGACCGCAAAGTCAGAGGCACTGTCTCATCCATTGGCAAAGGGAATGACTCAGCTGTGCATCAACCATGAGCTGGGTTTAATGAACACTGAAGCAGAAAATTTACCATCTGGCTGGCCACGTGCATGCAGTGGCAAGTAGAACTCCATCAGCAGCACTCAATGCAGCTCAACTATAGCAAAGAGGGCTGCATGCAGAGCTGGCACCACATCATCTACACCAACCCCTCTGCTTAGCTCTGCAGTCTGTACAGCTCCACTTAACAATGACTCCATGCGGCAGCCCAGCTTGCAGTAGCAGGAGCCTCTATCAGCACCAGTAAAGGCCAGTCTCAATCTCACAGGCCTTCAAAACCCCCTCACACAGAGGATATACCCCCATGTTAAAAGACTGAACAGGTGTGCATCCAATTTCCTAGTCTATCTGCCCTCACAATGAACTCCAGGTTTGGATACTCTCCGAAAGTGCATGCTCAAGAAGGGGATCACCTAAAATGGTAGGCATTTAATTTACTAAATCCAGATGACAAAGACATCTCTCTTCCTTACCCCTTGGAAGCCAACTTTTTAAAGGCACAGGACCTACTCTCCATTGGTGTTCTGATGCTAAAACTAGCCAGATCTGGCACCTTTACCCTCATTCACAAAACAGACTCTGAGCCATCTGCTTCCAGAGAAAGGCAACTTTTCAAGTGACCGGGGGTACCCTAACATAGTTGAGATCCCTTCAGTGGAGCTGTCTAGCAGCCAGAGGCCTGAAGATCAGGCTAGATTATAGTATTTGTAAATAGTCAGACTTCCCTGGTCTGTCTTGTTTCTAAAATCAGCAGCCGAGAAGCAGCGGAGGAAGGATGGAGCATGCCAAAATGGCACAGCTGGATAGTGATGGTCTATCCAGGGTGAGCAGACGCTGCCACTCAAAATACCCGAGGGCAACTTTAATGCCCACCACAGCTGGGGGATCCATGGGAAATGAGCAGCTAGAATGGAAAGCTACCACTGGCGCCTGGTCAAAGACCCCATGCCCACTTGTCTAAAGTCTCAGTCCACTGCATTTACCCCTCATGCCAAATCTCCAACCCCCTCTCAAAGTTGCAAAGCTACTACCAGATCTACTTGTTGCTGGAGGGCTCAGGAGGCTCTCCGGATGCCAGTGTGACCCCAGGAGAGTCTCTGCATGCTAGTGAGACCCCAGCCCCAGCTAGTTTCCAGGTTCTTGACACCACGAGAAACATTTCAGAGATGAGTCAGAATGAGGTGAAAGGCAGGAAGCTTTTATTGTAAAGCGAAAGTACACACTTAAGAGCGAAGTGCAGGCATGCTTGTGAGAACAAGTCATGCACACAAAGCTTGACTTTCTAATTTTACGAGTGTTTCTTTAACTGAGGGTGGAATAATCATTAGGTGTTCTGGAAAAGGAGATGATTTCAGGATGCACCTCCACTCCTACCACCCCTTTCTCCCCTATTTGGGTTTGCCTGGAAGAGTCATGGACATGTCACCCCACCAGGATTTTGGCCATTTTCTCTCCCTTGTTTTGGATTTTCTGTTATCCTGTGGTTTCTTTGCCTAGTTTCTGTTTTAGCTGTTGTTTGAGGTTTTCCATTTTCCTGTAACTACCCAGTGCCATTTCTATCTCATGCTGACACAAATGGGGACATTCTCTTCCCCATTATCTCCATCAATTTCCCTTCTGCCCTAACAGCTCCACCCTTTCATGCCCTAGCATATGTCCAGAAGTACCTTCTAAGGCCACACTAAACCATAGGCATCTATTGATTCTGCTCAGTGATCGGGAGGACGGGGTGTCTCTCACCATTATTTCATTTGTTCCACAATCTCGATCTAAACCACACTGTCATTCTGGTCATTCTGGCCAGTGCTCCCAACTGCACCAAAGTAACAAAGAAATAAAGGTTCAGCCGGGTTCTCAGATTATCAAGAGTAACACATCAGATCCAGTTAACATTATTTTCATCAGGGATACATGATGCTATGAATCCATTTTTGCCCCCTGGTGCTTTCCTTGTTCTTCTTGGAGGTGTAGCCAAAAGTTGGTGGTTTCAGCAGCTTATATGGAACGGGAAATCTTCGAGGTGAGAGAACCCTAGAATTGTGGGCTCAGTGACCCTACACTATTTTAAACTTTCTTGGGAGAGATGAGTGAGACAGTGACCTCAAGAATTATTCTATTATCCTAAAACAAAATGTATAGTTGCACTATAGTTACAAACACGTTCTAGGTGAGGCACAGTGGCTCACACCTGTAATTCTAATGCTTTGGGAGGCCGAGGCAGGAGGAAGCTCAAGGCCAGAAGTTTGAGACCAGGCTGGAGAACATAGCCAGATCCCATCTCTACGGGGGGGGAGGAAAAAATTAGCTGGGCATGGTTGCGCATGCCTGTAGTCCCAGCTATTTGGGAGGATGAGGTGAAAGGATCACTTGAGCCCAGGAGTTCAAGGCTACAATGAGCTGTGATCGTACCAATGCACTCCAGCCTGAGCAACAGAGCAAGATACTGTCTCAAAATAAAATTAAATAATTTTTTTTTCTTAAACTTCTTTACTTCTGTATTTTATTTCTTGCTGTGTCATTGGCTTACTTAAGGATTTGATGTATCAGTATGGGTTATGATTTGCCTTGGTGGATTATTCTTTTTGTGTTATTTTTCTATACTTACAATTCTTTTTACATGCTATTTAATGAAAAAGATCACATAATGGAGAAAAGTAAATCATTTAAATTTTACGCTTGAGGGACATAGGGACAATAAAAGTACTCTTGAGAATGACAAAAATGTTCAATATCTTGAAAGATATATTAGTGTCACAGGTATATGTATTTGCCAAAACTCATCAAATTATACACTTAAGATCTGTGCATTTCCAACTGGAATGTACTTAATGCAACAGAACTGCACACTTAGAAAAGGCTTAAATGGCAATTTGTACATTATGCATTTTAACCACAGTAAAAAATAGATCTGTGCATTTCACCATATGAAAATATATCTTAAAAGAAAAATACTTTAAAATCCCATCCTTGTGTTAATTGACCATCTGCAGAACGTAAGTGATTGTATATTATACACACTACTTTCAATCCATGCTGTCCAAACTCTGCCTGTGATATGGGATTTTTATCCTTTCAAGGTGTATTCTTTGCCTCTTCCATTCATTCAGGCACCCTACTAGCTGCCTGACACTGCTTTCAGAGAAGAGTACTTTCAGGGAACCACTTCTGATGTTTCTTTCACCACTTCTAAGGATTGTATAGCTGCCCGGAAGTCCAGGTAGCAGTTTCTTTCCACAGCCACGCTTAAGTGATGGAATGAGGACCCCATGCCATGCTCAGTAATGACTATGGCCTTGGAGAAGGAAGTGTGGAGCTGTTCAACTGACAAGTGTGAGATAACCTGACAATGAGTTACTGAAAAGCCTGCTCTCATAAAGGCTACCACATAAGGCAGTAACCAGTAAAGCCTTTGTGGTTTTTCATTTCTCACCTCAAGAAAAAATATATATATATATATCGATCTTTTTGTAGAAAAAAATGTGTACAGTGAATACAAAAATGCCTTTGTCAAATAAGAATGTTTTCAACAGGAGTTCACAACAGAGATAAGGCAACAAGTTAACAGTCTCAGAGTAAAAGAACAAAGAGAGGTCTATCTAGGAAAAAAATCGATATGGTTTGGCTGTGTCCCCACCCAATTCTCATCTTGAATTGTTACTCCCACAACTCCCGTGTGTCATGGGAGGAACCTGGTGGGCAGTAATTGAATCATGGGGCAGGTCTTTCCCATGCTGTTCTCATGAGAGTGAATAAGTCTCACGAGGTCTGATGATTTTAAAATGGGAAGTTTTCCTACATAAGTTCTCTCTCTCTCTGCCTGCCGCCATTCATCTAAGATATGACTTGCTCCTCCTTGCCTTCTGCCTTGATTGTGAGTCCTCCCCAGCCTCTTTTTCTTCCCAGTCTCACTTATGTCTTTATCAGCAGCATGACAATGGACTCATACAGTAAATTGATACCAGTAGAGTGGGGCACTGTTGAAAAGATACCCCAAAATATGAAAGCTACTTTGCACCTGGGCAACAGGCAGAGGTTGGGACAGTTTGCAGAGCTCAGAAGAAGACAGGAAAATGTGGGAAAGTTTGGAACTTCTTAGAGACTTATTAAATGGCTTTGACAAAAATGCTGATAGTGATATGAACAAAAAGGTCCAGGCTGAAGTGGTCTCAGATGGAGATGAGGAACTCATTGGGAACTGGGGCAAAAGTGATTCTTGTTATGTTCTAGCAAAGAGACTAGTGGCATTTTGCCCCTGCCCCAGAGATTTGCAGAACTTTTAACTTGACAGAAATGATTTAGGGTATCTGGTGGAAAAAATTTCTAAGCAACAAAAGCATTCAAGAGGTGACTTGGGTGCTGCTAAAAGCATTTAGATTTAAAAGGGAAGCAGAGCATAAAAGCTTGGAAAATTTGCAGCCTGATAATGCGATAGAAAATAAAATCCCATTTTCTGAGGAGAAATTAAAGCTGGCTACAGACATTTGCATAAGTAACAAGGAGCCGAATGTTAATCCCCAAGAAAATGGGAAAAATATCTCCAGAGCACGACAGAGGTCTTCATGGCAGTCCCTCCCATAACACGCCTGGAAGCCTAGGAGGAAAAAATGGTTTCCTAGATTGGGCCAAGGGTCCCTGTGTTGTGTGCAGTCTAGGAACTTGGTGCCCTGTGTCCCGGCCACTCCAGCCATGACTAAAAGGGGCCAAAGTACAGCTTGTGCTGTGGCTTCAGAGGGTGCAAGCCCAAAACCCTGGCAGCTTCCACATTATGTTGAACCTGCAGGTGCACAGAAGTCAAGAATTGAGGTTTGGGAACCTCCACCTAGATTTCAGAGGATGTATGGAAACACCTGGATGTCCAGGCAGAAGTTTGCTGCAAGGGTGGGGCTCTCATAAAGAACCTCTCTAGGGCAGTGCAGAAGGGAAATGTGAGGTAGGAGTCCCCACACAAAGTCCCTACTGGGGTACCACCTAGTGGAACTGTGAGAAGTGGGCCACCATCCTCCAGACCCCAGAAAGTTAGATCAACCTATAGCTTGCACTATGCACCTGGAAAAGCCTCAGACACTTAACACCAGCCCGTGAAAGTAGCCAGAAGGGAGGCTGTACTCTGCAAAGCCACATGGTTGGAGCTCCCCATGACCATGGGAACCCACCTCTTGCATCAGCATCAAGATCATTTTGGAGCTTTAAGATTTGACTGCCCTGCTGGATTTTAGACTCGCATGGGGCCTGTAGCCTTTGTTTTGGCCAATTTCTCTCACTTGAAATGGCTGTATTTACCCAATGCCTGTACCTCCATTGTATCTGGAAAGCAACTCACTTGCTTTTGATTTTACAGGATCATAGGTAGAAGGGACTTTCCTTGTTTCAGATTAGACTTTGAATTGTGGACTTTTGAGTTAATGCTGAAATGAGTTAAGACTTTGGGCGACTGTTGGGAAGGCATGTTTGGTTTTGAAATGTAAAAAGGACATAAGGTTTGGGAGGGGCCAGGGACAGAATGATATGGCTTTGCTGTGTCCCCACCTAAATCTCTTGAATTATAACTCCTACAGTTCCCACATGTTGTGGGAGAAACCTGGTAGGAGGTAACTGAATCATGGGGGTCAGTCTTTCCCATGCGGTTCTCATGACAGTGAATAAGTCTCACGAGATCCGATGGTTTTAACAACGGGAGTTTTCCTGCACAAGCTCTCTCTGTTTGCCTCTTGCCATCCATGAAAGACATGACTTGCTCCTTCTTGCCTTCTGCCATGATTGTGAGGCCTCCCCAGCCACGTGGAACTGGAAGTCCATTAAGCTTCTTTTTCTTCCCAGTCCCCGTTATGTCTTTATCAGCAGCATGAAAACGGACTAATACAAAAATGTTTTGGCTCTTTACTTTGTTTTCATTCAAATGCACTGATATGTGTTCAAGTGAAGCCCTAGATTTCTAGCAGATATCATTTCTGAAGCCTTTAAATTTATCAACTTTGATAGTGCTGGTTATGGCTTAAAGAAATTTTTTTCCTACATGAATTCAGTTGGTTGAGTCCTCTAAAATGACTCTCAGTGCCTTATGCTCTGGTCCAGCATCTGGTCTGTATATCCTAAAACTGAAATTCTTCACTGATGTAATATTTTTCAAAAAGAAAAAAAAAATCAATTCCGTAGGAAACTAGAATGCATACACTATAAAAACAAACAAACATCATTTTTCACCTGGGTCTTCCAATGTGAAAGTTTAAATTCACTGGCAAACACAAGTTCCCAGGAAAAAAAATGCAGATTAAAAAATGAAGCTAAATTTTACCAGATTAAACTGTTTAAGAATTGGCTTCAGATTTTAAGATTTAGGACACCTAAAACCAATAAAAGAAAGAGCAAAATAGAGCAAAGGTATCTTAGCAAACTACATTTAAAAAGACTAAGAGGTTTTAGCTGACTATGAGTTCATATAAATAAACAATGATATAACATTGTTTTATATATATTAAATTAAAGAAATTGACAGAGGTAAGTCTCAATAATTTTAGAGGTTTATTTTGCTAAGTTGAGGACATGCTCAGGAAAAAGGAACACAAAATCACCGGCAATATCTGTGATTCATACTTTTTCCAAAGAGGGTTTAGGGACTTCTATATTTAAAGAGGAAAGAGCAAGCAGTAGGGAAAAGAGAAAGAAAAAATGGGGGCAAGGGTAGATAAAGATGACAGGCAGTTGCATTCTTTTGAGTCTTCCATCAGCTTTCTCTGAATTCACATTTTACATGTGAATGGAGAGATAAAGAAATAGCCAATTATGCATTCATCTTGTGCTCAGTGAATCTCCATTTTTACATAAGACAAAGTAAATATAGAGGAGAGGAAACAGTCAAATATGCATTTGTCTCAGGTGAGCAGATGGATGACTTCTAGTTCTGTCCCTTGTTCCATACCTGTGAAGATAAGCTATTAATTTACTTTGTCAGGGTGAAATTCAACACAATTGTTATAGGGTAAAGATCTTGGGGTCAGGCTGGGCACAGTGGCCCCTGCTTGCAATCCCAGTGCTTTGGGAGGCTGAGGTCAGAAGATCACTTGAGGTCAAGAGTTTGAGATCAGCCTGGGGAACATAGTGAGACTCCATCTCCATAAAATATATTTATATAAATAGCCAAGCATATTGGCAAGTGCCTGTAGTCCTAGCTACTTAGAAGGCTGAAGAGGTAGGGGTACTGCTGGAGCCCAGGAGTTGGAGACCGCAGTGAGCTATGATTGTACCACTGTACTCTAGCCTGGGTGACACAGTAAGACTTCTGTCTCTTATTTATATATCTTGGGGCCCACAAGGAATTTACGTGTGAGCAAATTGTGAGAGAGGTATGTAGTCTTTTATTTTTGCAGCTATCTATTTGGGGAAAAAAATGGGAGGCAACTTTGCATGACTCAGTTCCCAAACTTGACTTTTCCCTTTGACATAGTGAGTCTGGAGCCCTGAGATTTTTATTTTCCTTTCCAGATAAACAGATAAGCTTTTGTGTTTTGTTTTTTGTTGTTTTTTTTTTTTTTTCAAATTACACAAAATAATTCTAAAGTAACAGATGCATAATCTTTCATAATTTATAAGGAAGGTTCTTCTCATACTTTCCTCTGTTTAGATGATACTTGGAGAATGGTATCTATTTCTGGAATTACATTCATTTTAAGAAAGATATAAACTAAACAAAAATACATTTCAAACAGAGTAACCAGAATTCTGAAGGCTCTAAAATTAAGTCATATGAGGAACTATTGAAGGCATTGAGTTTCTTTACTTGAACAAAAAAAGATAAAAGGGTGCATATTTTGTTATCTTCACACATCTTAAGGGCAGATATTAGAGGATAGATTAGAACTATTTACATTGTATTAAGATATGAACCAATATGACAACATTAAATGGCAAAATGTAATATAAAAGACTGACACAGAAGACACTAAATTCCCCTTTAGAAAGGTGGTCATACATGTAGACCACAATTAAATTAAACTGAAGGATAATTTTTCTTGATATAGAACTTTAGATAGACAGTTTGGGGATAGGGGATTCTTTTTAAAGGGGTAATTTCATTTTGTCTATTACATTATTTTTTAATAGATAGCGATCATTCTTAATGTTGTTTTAGTATATATGTCTTTTTTCCTCTAGATAATTTTAAGATTTTCTCCTTTGATTTTTATAAATTTGACTATAATGTATCTAGGTGTATATTTATTTATATTTATCCTGACTGAGGTTAAATCCTCTTTAGGTGTGTGACTTTAGAGTTTTCATCAAAATTAGAAATTTATCAGACATTTTTTCAAATAATTTTTTCTGATGCAATTTTTTCTCTCTCTTTTCTCTTCTGGGGACTCCAAAAACATGTTTTTTATACTGTTTATTATTTTGTCATAACAAACAGTATATGACTGTCTTTCTTTCTCTCTCTCTTTCTGTGTGTGTGTGTGTGTGTGTGTGTGTGTGTGTGAGATTCTGCATAAATGAATTTCTAATGTTATAATTACCCAACAAGTTCTTCCTGCCTGCTGTACAGACAAAATCAGTTCACTGAGACTGTGGTATTGCAGTAAAGAAAGAGTTTACATGCCTGTAATCCCAGCACTTTGGGAGGCTGAGGTGAGCAGATCACAAGGTCAAGAGATTGAGACCACCCTGGCTAACATGGTGAAACTCCGTCTCTACTAAAAATACAAAACTTAGCTGGGTGTGGTGGTGTGCACCTGTAATTGCAGCTACTCAGGAGGCTGAGGAAAGAGAATTGCTTGAACCCAGGAGGCAGAGGTTACAGTGAGCTGAAATCGCACCACTGCCCTCCAGCCTGGTGACAGTGCAAGACTTCGTCAAAAAAGAAAGAAAGAAAGAGTTTAATTAACACAAGGCAAATCACATGGAAGAACTGGAGAAATCACTCAAATCTGCCTCACTGAAAGCTCAGAGATTAGAGTTTTTCAAGAAGAGTTTGGCAGTCAGGGGGTAGTGCATGTGTACTGTTGATTGGTAAAGAATGCAATCATAGAGGTGTGGAAAACAGTCCTTGTGCACTAAATCCACCTCTAAGTGGGGGCCACAGGACTAGCTGAGTCAGGAGTCATGAGTCTGTATGGGATCAGTCTGAAAAACATCTCAAAAGACCAATCTTAGGTTCTACAATAGTGACGTTATCTACAGGAGCAACTGGGAAGTCACAAATCTTGTGACCTCTGGCCACATGACTCCTGACAGCAAGGGTTTATAGAAACTATTGTCTACATTTAGCAGAATTCAGGCCTCTCCCATAATCCTAATCTTATGGCCTTTTATTCATCTTACAAAGGCAGTTTCAGGGCCTGAACAAGGAAGAGATCAGTTTTAGTGAGGGACTATTATCCTTGCTTCAAAATTAAACTATAAACGAATTCCTCCCATGGTTAGCTTCACTTATGTCCAGGAATAAGTGAGGACAGTCAGCTAGTGAGAATAGAAGCAAGATGGAGTCAGCCATGCCAGATTTCTCTCACTGTCATTGTATTTGCAAAGACAGTTTCGATGTCATGTATTTGAGTTAATGTATTTTTTTATTCTGCAGTGTCAGACCTGCCATTAATCCTATCCAGTGAATTTTTATTTCTAGAATTTCAATTTGATTTTTTTTGTAATTTTCATTTCTCTGATGGGATTCTCTATAGAGTTACTCATCATATCCATATTTTCCTTTAAATACTTTAATATGTTTGCAATAGCTATTTTATACTAATTCCAAAAATCTCTATTATTCGATTGACCTATTGGGTCTACTCAATTGACTGTCTTCTGATTATGAATGTCATTTTCTTGTTTCTCTCATACCTAATATTTTTTATTAGACGCTGTACATTATAGATGCTACATTTTTGAGAGTCTGGATTTCCTTTTCTTCCTTTAAAGGATGTTTTGTTTTCTTCTGGAAGGTGGCTCATTACTAATAGGTCAGCTGATTCATGTCAAGGCTTGGTTTTACCCTTTCCAAAGCAGGTCTAGAATAGCCCTTACCTGAATCAGTGCTATCCAAAAGAAATTTCTATGATAATGGAAATGTTATTAATCTGCACTCTTTAAAATATCATAGCTACTGTCCACATATGACTATGGATTATTTAAAATATAACTACTGTGACCAAATAACTGTGTTTTAAATTTTATTTCATTTTCATTCATTTAAATTAAAGTAGCCACCTGTAGCTAGAAGCTAACCGTACTGTAGAGGACAGCCTTAAGCTTGCATAACCCAACTCCTGAGGCACAACCTTTCTGTGGTTGCAAATAAATGTTTCATAAGTTAAGTATCATTTCTTCACTCCGACTCACAGGCAGTATGTCCTCTTGTGTCCTGTTTAGCTCACTGTTCTCCTGTAGCTATTGTGTGACCAATTCTTTGGAATTTCGTTTTTATACATAGACTCAGTATTCAGCCAAAGATTCAAGGGATCCTTTGTACAGATTTTTGGAGCTTTGCCTCTGCACAGTTCGCTCTTCTCCTTTATCCTGTCCCCAAAATTCTAGCAACTTCAAAATCCCTGAGCTTCAATCTATATTTTTTCTCTATTCAGTGACACCCATTGATCTCTATCTAGGCTCTACTTCTCAGTTGTGTGTTATGGGAACTGACCCAGGCAAAAAGCTAGAGTGAATGCGGACCTCACCTCATGCATTTCCCTTCCCTGTGAGGATAACAGCCACACCCTGTCTATTGTTCAGTGCTGCAAACAGTTGCTTCACACCTTTTTGTCCACTTTTATAAAAGTTTACTTTGTGAGGGTAAATACTAAATCCAGTCATGACCTGATTCAGAAATAAAAAATTCCTTTCTTTTCTATGTGTTTGATTTTTTATTATATAAAGGTTTTACATGATTGTAAATTTAAAGCAATATAACAAGGTACAAACCCATAAATGTCATTTCCAAAGCTGCTCCCCTCTGTTCTGTTCCTTACCAGCTCCATAACTGAACATGCTATTAGCATTAGGTTTACATGACACTACTGTGTGTGTGTATATTCATATCCCCCTTTCTTGTGTAAAAGAAAGCTTACTATAAATACTTCTCTGTACATTATTATATTTGTTTAAAAATTGATTTGGGACAGCACTAATTACCATTTATTGCTGCATAGTTCTTACTTATATAGATATGCCATTTTTTATTCAAACAATCTTTTTTGAATGACATTTCAGTTATTTTCAGTTTTGTGCTATTACAAATAATGCTGTGTACATTAGTCATTGCCAGTGTATTATTGAGAGAGATTCCAAGAAGTAGGATTTCTGAGTCAAAGGAAAAATCTCTTCATTTTACACTTTTATCTCTCTACAATTTTATGTGATGCATACAATGTACTCTGTATAAACTGTATTATTTGCAGTTAGAAACCATATTCTCTCTTATGGGTCTTGGTATGTGTTAGTTAATCTACTTAACATTATCTTTCTCCATCCTCTTCCCAGCACAAACTTCTTGAACTACTTTGAAATGAATTCCTTGTGATTTCTTTGAAATGAATTCATTGGGACGTCATTAAAGATATGACTTCATAAAGGCATTCTCCAACATTTATCTCTCCACCACACACAGACACACACACACACCACACCATACCACACATACAGCACACACACAAAACATACACATCACACATACACCACCCATGTACCACACGTATATACCACACATATACACCACACACATACACCACACACACACACCATCAACACACACACCACACATATACTACACCATACACACGAACATATATAACACACATAATACATACACAACACATACACCACACAAATACATCACAAACACATACACCACATACCTACATGCACATACCATACATACACTCCACACACCGTACATACCATACACACACACAACACACAGTACATATACCACACATTCACCACACAAATATACAACACACACATACACTGCACACATCACACCACAAATACATACACCACACACCACATGCACACACACACAACCTATACACCACACACTACATATAGACCACACATACATGCACACACACACACACTATATGTACACCACACACCACACACACAGCACACATACACTATATGCACAACACACACACCACAAACACAAAGACATAGGGCTATGTGGACTCCTATCTGTTTCTGTCTCCCTCTTATGTGTACCCATGTTGCTGTCTCTTTCTATTCACTTGCTTTCTTCTAAAATGTCATTTTCTAAGATGGTCTCTTCTCTTTTTCTGTAAGTTTAAGATAGTTGCCTGGTAAGCAAAGCCATGCTGTAACATTTGTTTAATGAATACTATTTATGATCATAAAGTTCCCACGAACACTGTTGTATTCTTTTTTTTTTTTTAGATTTTCCTTATTCTTCAGCTGTTCTATGAAGATTTCATGTTTTCTACTTTCTAAGAAATGAGTGCTTTGTTCACTTGCTGTCCTTTGATCTCGTATGTAAATAAAATAATTTTCACAATGATATATCAGAGTGGCTAAGTGTCTCCTTTCTTTCATTTGTGAAATCCACAGGAAAAAGTCAGTGGACTGGAAGATCCATATTCATCTCCAAACACCAGAATCAATGGAAATGCAGAAAGAAAAGGAGAAATGGTGTGTGTTGCAAAACGAACTAGGGTTGTAAATGTCTCTGTGCCACACAGGAGTTTAAGAAAGGTGAAAAGCCCTGCAAAGGAAGAAAACAACAACCCTCAGTGAAGACAGAAATAGTAGCATGAACAATGAAAATGAGACACAGCAAAATGAATAGTGGAAAATAGGAAATCGTATCTCTGTAAGCACAATTAGTGATAAATTAGCTTGGAATTTGATCATAATGCCCTCGGGGAAAAATTGTCCTTAGTGGGGGGAAAAAAACCTTCAAGAAATTTATGAAAGAAAACTGTAGGTAGAGGTTCGTGATTAGCGATTACCCACTTTTGGGTAGGGAAGGCATTGGATGATTAAAATACAACAAAATAAGTTAGACTTTAGAGATAAATATCCTCGATTCTATGGGATTTATGACATTGACTAATTTATTGGAGAAGGCTGGGGAATCTGATAATATATTAAAGAAAACCAAATCTTTTGAAATAGTATATCACCAATAATAATTAAAAGAGTGAGGAACTACATAGGAATGGGTAGATAAATCAATGTAAGAGATTAGAAAATTCAGGACAAGATATATAGATATATATGTGAGCTAGTATACGATAAAGGTATTACTTCAACTACTGGGAATTTATCCAATAGAAATAAATAAGAATGTACACAAATGTTTGGTTATGAGAATATAGTAGCACTGTATATAATAGCAAAAAACTTTTTTTTTTCTTTTTTTTTTTGAGTCAGAGTCTCACTCTGCCACCCAGGCTGGAGTGCAATGGCACAATCTTAGCTCACTGCAACCTCTACCTCCCGGGTTCCAGCAATTCTCCTGCCTCAGCCTCCTGAGTAGCTGGGATTACAGGGGCACACCACCACGCCCAGCTAATTTTTGCATTTTTAGTAGAGATGGGGTTTCACCATGTTGTCAGGCTGGTCTCAAACCCCTGACCTCATGATCCACCTGCCTTGGCCTCCCAAAGTGCTGGGATTAAAGGCATGAGCCACTGCGCCCGATCTGAGAAATTTTTTTTTACTATTTTAGTGTATCTGAACAATTAAAATGCTAGAACCTATTACAATTATTGCTTTAAAAGCATACTCACTGACATGAGGAAATGTGATATGAAATGGATTTCAGTGAATAAAATGCATCACAAATAGCACATATGGAATGCTGATATTTTGAAAAAATGTGTACCCATACATAGCAAAAGTCTCTAAACACACATATAAAACAATATTTGCAAATTTATACTCTGAAATGATATCCATTGTTCTTGGTGGTGGGATTATAGATCTTTTTTTTTCTTTTTTTTTTTTTGGCTTGTTTGCTTGCTTCTTAATTTTGGGCTCTTAATGAATAATATGTAGTCACATTATTAATTTTCAATGAAACAGACTACTTCTAGTCTAATTGCAATGAGTAATAATGAACAGTCTTACTGTCAATACATTGTTTGAAATAAAATAAACAACTTTAAATCTTTCCTAGAGGCACAATGAAGAAGGATGAATTCTTCCTTCTCATCCTCTCCCACACTGAGTCTGTTTAGATGTTAATTAACTGTGACCAAGTAGATGTGATTGATCAGTCTGGTAAACATCCTTTACAACAGTTTATACTGGCTAGCTAAATACTCATGGAGTTAACTCAACTGTTAAAAGCAAATCAGAAAGATTGAGAAATTTCTCTTGGAGTTTATTCCATGGCATTTAAAACTGTAACTGCCAGGGTTATATGGATATGAACTCCAGTGGCTTCATAGCACCACATAGACACATGGCAAAATTATAACATGCCATTTAGGATGAAACCTACTACTTCTTTTACTCATGTGGAAACAGTTTTAAGCCACTGAAGGTTGAGTAATAAGACAAAGTTCCTACATCGGACACTTACTATTGTATCCTGCTGATTCTCAAATTAAAGTTGAACGAAGGAATTTAACAAGCTCAAAAAGACCCACAATCTAAAGAGCCCCTTCTGTGAGTTGAAAAATAAACTGTAATTGCTGTTTGCTTTACATTTGTATTGAAGGGTATGTGCGAGCTCTTTCCAGAGAGGAAAAAAAATGTAAATTTTTACCCTCATTCAATTTATTTGGCTGCTACTGTATTATTTGAAAGTATTCATCATAAATTTTATACATCGTTTAATAACATTTCAATATTTCAACTTTTATTTAACCCTCAACTCTTTTGTTGCAAAGCTTGTGAGTTATTGTAATTTAAAAACACAGATTCCGGTTCTTCTTTCCTTTTTGCTGTAGGCCTGAGTGGTTGCTGCCGAAATGGGCAAGTTCATGAAACCTGGGAAGGTGGTGCTTGTCCTGGCTGGACGCTACTCTGGACGCAAAGCCGTCATCGTGAAGAACATTGACGATGGCACCTCAGATCACCCCTAGAGCCATGCTCTGGTGGCTGGAATTAACTGCTACCCCCGCAAAGTGACAGCTGCCATGGGCAAGAAGATAGCCAAGAGGTCAAAGATCAAGTCTTCTGTGAAAGTTTATAACTACAATCACCTAATGCCCACAAGGTACTCTGTGGATATCCCCTTGGACAAAACTGTCGTCAATAAGGATGTCTTCAGAGATCCTGCTCTTAAACGCAAGGCCCGACGAGAGGCCAAGGTCAAGTTTGAAGAGCGATGCAAGACAGGCAAGAACAAGTGGTTCTTCCAGAAGCTGTGATTTTAGATGCTTTGTTTTGGTCATTAAAAATTAGAAAGGAAAGAAAGAAAAAAATAAAAATAAAAACACAGATTCCAATGTGCCCCATATAACTGGGGGTAAAGACATTCTTACGTTCTTTCAGTACTGGCCACATGATAATCTATCCCCCACCAACATCTACACAGTGAGAGGATCTGAGACAGGATCTCATAAGTAAGTGTGATGAATACCTGTTGAGATGTCTTCTGATGGCTGCTCTGTGGACTTGGCATAAGAAGCCATGAAGCCTCCCAAGACCGAAAGACAGAGTCCCAGATGTCTATAAGCATGCCAGTTATCAAAGAAACAAAATCGGAGAATGATTACAAAGAACAAGACAAATGTCCAGCTTTGTCAGTTTGCTCATCTGTGTGATAAAGAAATCTGTATGTCAACATTTTTCATTTGTTAACACAATGCCCCCATTGTTATAGGCAGATAGGAACTCCTCCAATGACTTATCCCTGGAGCTGCAATCTAATATGATTGAATTATTTTCACAAATAGCTTGTTCATATGTTGTCTGCATCAATTTAAGATGCATACCTGAAGAGAGAGCTTAGCAATTTCCACTGAATTTCTACAATTCTAAAGGAAAAGATTTTTGGCAGTAAGCCCATGATTGACCTTCTTACCTCCTCTCATCCTTCACTAAAGAGAGCATACTATCAATATTAAGAGCATGCATTCTGGAGCAACCAGGGGTGAGTCCTAGAGCTACTATTTACTGATGGTATAACATTGCACAGAATACCTGACGTGTATGCATCTCAGTTACTCATTTGTAAAGTGAGGATAATTATAATAAACATCTTATAAAGTCATTGCATTATAGGAGATAATATAAAGTGCTAAGCACAAATAATAAATATTCACAATTATTGCTGATGTTACTGGTATAATATTTCTACTACTATCGTTATGTCCAGCCCTCCATATTCATGGGTTCCATCTCCATGGATAAAACCAAACACAAATCAAAAATATTTTTTAAAAAGTATTTGTAGTAACCACTGCTCAAGGAAATAAGAGAGGACACAAACAAATGGAAAAAAATTCCATGCTCATGCATAGGAAGAATCAACATCATGAAAATTGCCGTATTGCTCAAAGTAATTTATAGATTCAATGCTATTCCAATCAAGCTACCAGTGACTTTCTTCACAGAACTAGAAAAGACTACTTTAAATTTCATATGGAACCAAAAAAGAGCCCACATAGCCAAGACCATCCTAAGCAAAAAGAACAAAGCTGGAGGCATCATGCTACCTGACTTCAAACTATACTACAAGTCTACAGCAACAAAAGCAGCATGATACTGCTACCAAAACAGATATATAGACCAACAGAACAGAACAGAGACCTCAGAAATAATGCCACACATATACAACAATCTGATCTTTGACAAACCTGTAAAAAAGAAGCAATGGAGAAAGGATTCCCTATTTAATAAATGGTGTTAAGAAAACTGGTAGCCATATGCAGAAAACTGAAACATTTTCCTGCATCCACTACTGGAACCCTTCCTTACACCTTATACAAAAATTAACTTAAGATGGATTAAAGACTTAAATATAAGACCTTAAACCATAAAAACCCTAGAAGAAAACCTAGACAACACCATTCAGGACACAGGCATGGGCAAAGACTTCATGACTAAAACACCAAAAACAATGGCAACAAAAGCCAAAATTGACAAATAGAACCTAATTAAACTAAAGAGGTTCTACACAGCAAAAGAAACTATCATCAGAGTGAACCTACAGAATGGGAGGCAACCTACAGAATGGGAGAAAAATTTGGCAATTTATCCATCTGACAAAGATCTAATATCCAGAATCTACAAGGAACTCAAACAGATTTACAAGAACAAAACAACCCCATCAAAGAGTAGGCAAAGGATGTGAACAGACACTTCTCAAAGGAAGACATTTACACAGCCAATAAACATGAAAAAAAACTCATCATCACTGGTCATTAGGGAAATGCAAATAGAAACCACAATGAGATACCATCTCACACCAGTTGGAATGGAGATCATTAAAAAGTCAGGAAACAACAGATGCTGGAGAGGATATGGAGAAATAGGAACACTTTTAAACTGTTGGTGGGAGTGTAAATTAGTTCAACAATTGTGGAAGACAATGTGGTGATTCCTCAAGGATCTAGAACCAGAAATACCATTTGACCCAGCAATCGCATTACTGGGTATATACCCAATGGATTATAAATCATTCTACTATAAAGACACATGCACACATATGTTTATTGCAACACTACTCACAAGAGCAAAGACTTGGAACCAACCCAAATGCCCATCAATGATAGAGTGGATAAAGAAAATGTGGCACATATACACCATCAAAAACTATGCAGCCATAAAATAGAATGAGTTGATATCCTTTGCAGGGATATGGATGATGCGGGAAATCATCATTCTCAGCAAACTAATACAGGAACAGAAAACTGAACACTGAGTGTTCTCATTCATAAGTGGGAGTTGAGCAATGAGAACACAGGGACACAGGGAAGGAAACATCACACACCAGGGCCTGTCGGGAGTTGGGGGCAAGAGGAGGGAGAGCATTAGGACAAATACCTAATGCATGCGGGGCTTAAAACCTAGATGATGGGTTGATGGGTTCAGCAAACCACCATGGCACATGTATATCTATGTAACAAATCTGCAAGTTTTGCACATGTATCCCAGAACTTAAAGTATATTTTTCAAAAAAGTCTTTGTAGTAAACATGTACAGACATTTTTTCTTGTCATTTTTCCCCAAACGATACAGTATAACAACTATTTACATATCATTTACATTATATTAGGTATTATAAGTAATCTGAAAATAATTTAAAGTAGGCAACAGGACGTGCATAGGTTATATGCAAATACCATTTTATAACAGTGATTTGAGCATCTGTCGATTTTGATTTATCGTTTGTTTTTGGTTTTCATAAGTTATTGGGATACAGATGGTATTTGGTTACATGAGAAAGTTCTTTAGTGGTGATTTGTAAGATTTTGGTGCACCCATCACCCAAGCAGTATACACTACACCATATTTGTAGTGTTTTATCATTTGCCCCTCTCTCCTCTTCACCCGAAGTTGCCAAAGTCCACTGAATCATTCTTACGCCTTTGCCTCCTCATAGCTTAGCTCTCACGTATCAATGAGAACATAGATGTTTGTTTTTCCAATCCTGAGTTACTTCACTTAGAATAATAGTCCCCAATCTCATCCAGGTCACTGCAAATGCTATTAATTAATTCCTTTTTATGGCTGAGAAATATTCCATCATACAAATATACAACAGTTTCTTTATCCACTGGTTGATGGATGGGCATTTGGGTTGGTTCCAGGATTTTGCAATTGTGAACTGTACTACTATAAACGTGTGTGCAAGTATCTTTTTCAAATAATGACTTCTTTTCCTCTGGGTAGATACCCAGTAGTGGGATTGCTGGATCAAACGGTAGTTCTACTGTTAGGTTTTTAAGGAATCTCTGCACCATTTTCCATGGTGGCTGTACTAGTTTGCATTCCCACCAGCAGTGCAGAAGTGTTCCCTGATCACCACATTCACGCCAACATCTACTGTTTTTTGATTTTTTTGATTGTGGCCAATCTTGCAGGAGTTAGGTGGTATCACATTGTGGTTTTGATTTGCATTTCCCAGATCATTAGTGATGTTAAGCATTCTTATTCATATGTTTGTTGGTCATCTGTACATTTTCTTTTGAGACTTGTCTGTTCATGTCCTTAGCCCGCTTTTTGATGGGATTGTTTTTTTTGTTACTGATTTGAGTTCTTTGCAGATTCTGGATATTAGTCCTTTGTCAGATGTATAGATTATAAAGATTTTCTCCCACTCTGTGGGTTACCTATTCACTCTGCTCACTGTTCCTTTTGCCATGCAAAAGCTCTTTAGTTTAATTAGGTCCCAGTTATTTATCTTTGTTTTAACTGCATTTGATTTTGGGTTCTTGGTCATTAAATCCTTGCCTAAGCCAAGGACTAGGAGGGTTTTTCCAATGTTATCTTTTAGAGTTTTTATAGTTTCAGGTCTTAGTTAAGTTATTAATTCATCTTGAGTTGATTTTTGTATAAGGTGAGAGATGAGGATCCAGTTTCATTCTCCTACATGTGGTTAACCAATTATCCCAACATCATTTGTTGAAAAAGGTGTCCTTTCCCCACTTTATGTTTTTGTTTGCTTTGTCGAAGATCAGTTGGCTGTATGTATCTGGGTTTATTTCTGGGGTCTCTATTCTGTTCCATTGGTCTATGTGCCTACTTTTATACCAGTACCATGCTGTTTTGGTGACTATGGCCTTATATATAGTTTGAAATCGGGTAGCTGATGCCTCCAGATTTGTTCTTTTTGCTTAGTCTTGCTTTGGCTATGTGAGCTCTTTTTTGGTTCTACATGAATTTTAGGATTTTTTTTTTCCAATTAGTGAAGAATGATGGTGGTATTTTGCTGGGAATTGCATTGAATTTGTAGATTGCTTTTGGCAGTATAGTCAATTTCACAATATTGATTCTACCCATCCATGAGCATGGGATGTGTTTTCATTTGTTTGTGTCATCCATGATTTATTTCAGCAGTGTTTTGTAGTTTTCCTTGCAGAGGTCTTTCGACTCTGGTTAGGTATATTCCTAAGTTTTGTTTTTCTGGGTGTTTTTTTTTTTTTTTTTTTTTTTTGCAGTTATCGTAAAGGGGGTTGAATTCTTGATTTGCTTTTCTGCTTGATCGTTGTTGGTATATAGAAGAGCTACTGATTTGCGTACATTACTCTTGTACCTGGGAACTTTGCTGAATTCTTTTATCAGTTCTAGGAGCTTTCTGGAGGAGTCCTTACGGTTTTCAAGGTAAACAATCATATCGTCAGCAAACAGTGACAGTTTGACTTCCTTTTTACCAATTTGGATGTCCTTTATTTTTTTCTCTTGTCTGATAGATCTAGCTAGGACTTCCAGTACTATGTGGAAGAGGAGTGGTAAGACATCCTTGTCTGTTCTAGTTCTCAGTGGGAATGCTTTCATCTTTTCCTCATTCAGTATTATGTTGGCTATGGGTTTGTTATAGATGGCTTTTATTACATTAAGGTATGTCCCTTGTATGCCAATTTTGCTGAGAGTTTTAATCACAAAGGGACGCTGGATTTTGTCAAATGCTTTTTCTGCATCTATTGAGATGATCATGTGATTTTTGTTTTTAATTATGTTTATGTGGTGTATCACATTTATTGACTTGTGTATGTTAAACCATCCCTGAATCCCTGGTATGAAACCCACTTGATCATGGTGGATTATCTTTTTGATATGTTGTTGGATTTGGTTAGCTAGTATTTTGTTAAGGATTTTAGCGTCTATGTTCATCAAGGATATTGATCTGTAGTTTTCTTTTTTGGTTATGTCCTTTCCTGGTTTTGGTATTAGGGTGATGCTGGTTTCACAGAATGAATTAGAGAGGGTTCCTTCTTTATCTATCTTGTGGAACAGTGTCAAAAAGATGGGTACCAATTATTTTAATGTCTGGTAGAATTCTGCTGTGAATCCATCTGGTCCTGGCTTTTTTTTTTTTTTTTTGGTAATTTTTTAATTACCATTTCAATCTCACTGCTTGTTATTGGTCTGTTTAGGGTACTTAATATAATGTGTATTCTGTGGTTATGGAATGAAATGTTCTGTAAATATCTGTTAAGTCCATTTGTTCAAAGGTGTAGTTTAAATTCATTGTTTCTTTTTTGACTTTCTGTCTTGATGACCTGTCTAGTGCTGTCAGTGGAGTAAGGAAGTCTCCCACTATTGTGTTGCTGTCTATCTCACTTCTTAGGTCTATTACTAATTGTTTTTTAAATTTGGGGGTTCCAGTGTTAGGTGCATATATGTTTAGGATTGTGATATTTTCCTGTTGAACAAGGCCTTTTACCATTATATAATGTCCCTCTTTGTCTCTTTTTACTGCTGTTGTTTTAAAGTTTCTTTTGTCTGATATAAGAATAACTACCCCTGCTGGCTTTTGGTGTCCATTTGCATGAAATGCCTTTTCTACCCCTTTGCTTTAAGTTTATGTGAGTCCTTATGTGTTACATGAGTCTCCTGAAGGCAGCAGATAGTTGTCTGGTGAGTTCTTATCCATTATGCAGTTCTGTATCTTTTAAGTGGAGCATTAAGGCCATTTACATTCAATGTTAGTATTGAAATGTGAGGTACCATTGCATTCATCATGCTCTTTGTTGCCTGTGTACTTTGGATTTTTTGTTTTTGGTTTTTGCTTTTTAACTTGTATTTTTTTTTATAGGTCCTCTGTGATTTATGCTTCAAAGAGGTTCTATTTTGATGTGTTTCCAGGATTTGTTTCAAGATATAGAGCTCCTTTTAGCAGTTCTTGTAGTGGTGGCTTGATAATGGCGCATCCTCTCAGCATTCGTTTGTCTGAAAAAGACTGTATCTTTCCTTCATATAGGATGCTTAGTTCTGCTGGATACCAAATTCTTGGCTGATAATTGTTTTGTTTGAGGAGGCTGAAGATAGGGCCCCAATCCCTTCTAGCTTGTAGGGTTTCTGCTGAGAAATCTGCTCTTAATCTGATAGATTTTCCTTTGTAGGTTACCTGGTGCTTCTGTCTCACAGCTCTTAAGATTCTTTCCTTCATCTTAACTTTGGACAAACTGATGACAATGTGACTAGGCAATGTTCTTTTTGAGATGAATTTCCTGGGCGCTCTTTGTGCTTCTTGTATTTGGATGTCTAGGTCTCTAGCAAAGCCAGAGAAGTTTTCCCCAATTATTCCCCCAAATATGTTTTCCAAGCTTTTAGAATTCTCTTCTTCCTCAAGAACACCAATTATTCTTAGGATTGGTTGTTTAACATAATCCCAGACTTCTAGGAGGCTTTGTTCATATCTTCTAATTCTTTTTGCTTTGTCTTTGTTGGATTGGGTTCATTCTGAGCTCTGAATTTCTTTCTTCTACTAGTTCAATTCTATTGCTGAGACTTTCCAAAGCAGTTCACATTTCTAAAAGTGTGCAAAGTTTCTTGAATTTTTTATTGTTTTTTCTTTAAGCTATCTATTTCCTTGAATATTTCTCCCTTCACTTCTTGTATTGGTTTTTGGGTTTCCTTGCATTGGGTTTTGCCTTTCTCTGGTGCCTCCCTGATTAGCTTAATAACTAACCCCCTGAATTGCTTTTCAGGTAAATCAGGGATTTCTTCTTGGTTTGCATCCATTGCCGGTAAACTAGTATGATTTTAGGGGGGGTGTTAAAGAGCTGTATTTGGTCATATTACTAGGGTTGGTTTTCTGATTCCTTCTCATATGAGTGGACTCTGTCAGAGGGAAGGTGTAGAGCTGAAGGCTGTTGTTCAGGTTCTTTTGTCCCATGGGGTGTCCCCTTGATGTGATCCCTTTTCCTAAGGATGTGGATTCCTGTGAGCTGAACTGCTGTGATTGTTGTCTGTTTTCTTGGGTCTAGCCACCCAGCGAGTCTACCTGGCTCCAGGCTGGTATTGGGGGTTGCCTGCACAGAGTTCTGTGACCTGTACCGTGTATAGGTCTCTCAGCTATGGATATCACCGTGAGTTTCAGTGGAGGTGGCAGGGGCAGGGGTACAATGGATTCCATGAGGGTTTTTATCTTTAGTGGCTTAATGCTCTATTTTTGTGCTGGTTGGCCTCCTGCCAGGAGGTGGCACTTTCCAGAGAGCATCAGCTGTGGTATTATGGAGAGGAACTGGTGGTGGGTGGGGCCCTACAACTCCCAAGATTATATGCCCTTTGTCTTCAGCTACCAGGGTTGGTAGGCAAGGACCATCAGGTGGGGGTAGTGTTTGGCTGTCAGAGCTCAGACTCTCCTTAGGTGGGTCTTGCTTTGGCTGCTGTCAGCGGATGGAGGTGAGATTCCCAGGTCACTGGAGTTGTGTACCTAGGAGGATTATGGCTGCCTCTGCTGAGTCATGCAGGTTGTCAGGGAAGTGGGGAAAGCCGGCAGTCACAGGCCTCACCCAGCAAACCGAAGGGCCAGTCTCACTCCCATCATGTCCTCCCCTGGCAGCCCTGAGCCTGTTTCCAGGCAGTGGGTGAAATGGGCTTGAAAACTTGTCCCAGGCTACCCACCTTCCAGCTGCGAAAGGAAAGGGCTTGGCTCTTTCCCAATCTGTGGAGTGTGCACACCAGATTTGTACCCTCCCCCAAGTTCTGGCCAGGAGGCGTCTCACCTCAAATTGTTACAAAGTTCAGCTAGAGATTTCCTTCTCCCTATGGCATTTTATCCCTGGTTCCTCTGGCCTCCCTCCCAGTGGATCCTTGTGGTGCCAGGCTGGAATGGGCTGCTTGGGGAACCAGCGAGCTTCCAGGCATTTCTGCTGCTTCCTCTACCCCTGTATTTTATTCGGCTCTCTAAATTGACTCAGCTCCAGCTAAGGTCAGAAACTTATCCCACAAACAGACCTTCAGTTTCTCCAGTGGCAGTGTGTGTTCAGGAGAGGAGGGTCTCCCTTTCCCACTTCTGCGGTTGCGACACACAGTATTTGAGGTGTCTCTCGGGTCCTGCAGGAGCAATTCACTTCCTTCAGAGGGTCTGTGGGTCCTCTCAGGATTGCTGGTTTGTTCTTGCAGTCGCTCTGGAACTTAAATTCACAATGCGAGCTGCCACATGCTGCTCTATCCAGAGCTGCAATGTAGTCCTGCCTCCTGTCTGCCATGATCTCCTCATCGATGTCATTATCCTTCAAGGAGTCCTGAAATCAATTATCCACCAATACTGAGGAATGACTATATTAATACTACTACCACTGCTACCCTAATTCCCCCTACTGCCGCCAATAAATTATACTGCCTCTCAGCTTGGACTAAGACAACTCAGGCAGAGCCTCTGTTCCTGCAGAGCTCACAATCTATTACAGATGGGCAGAGAAGTAAATGAATGAGAGCAATAAAGCAGATGCTCTAATAAAATGTGTGCATAGGGTTCAGGAAAGACATGAAGGGAAGAAAGCACAAATTGAGCTTAGAGTTCTGAAGTAACCTTAAATATTCAGGAATTATTTGTAGCTCTGTAGGCTGGAACCTAGGGTGCAGTTTATGGGGCTGAAGATGGAAGTGGGGCCAAATAATGGAGGGGTGTCAAGACTGTGTTAAGGAGTTAATTTTGAAGATTTCGAGCTTTTGAAAAACGCCGGTACTTTCCACATCATTTTCTTATTCTTCATGACAGCCTTTTGTTGTAGAAAACATTAAATCAATTTTACAGAGAGAAAATTAAGGCATGGGGTTGAGGAAGTTCATATGACAAATGTTACAGAACTAGTAAGTGGTGGTGTTGGTGCTTGAGCCTAGAGCTCACCCTCTTTTTTTGTCCCTGTTATTCATTAGTTTCTTCCAGCTTTATTGAGGTACAATGGACAAAAACATAAGTGCATATATTTGAAATGTACAATGTGATGATTTCATATACTTATATATTATGAAATAATTAAGACAAGTCAATTAACACATTACCTCACATAGTTATATTTTTTTCAATTTTTTGGGTGTGAACACAAGATCTACTCTCTTAGCAAATTTCAGGAATACAATACAGTATTATTAACTATGGCAACCATGCTACACATTAGATCCTCAAAACTTATTATATGACTTACAACTGAAATTTTGCACCCTTTGATCAACATTTTCCCTTTTCCCTCCACCAACCACTTGCCCAGCTCCCCATTTCTGTTCTGGCAACTGCCATTCTCCTCTGGTTTTTGTGTTTGTCTTTTAGTGTTTGTTTAGATTCTACATATGAATAATACCATATAGTATTTGTCTTTCTGTGCCTAGCATATTTCACATAGCATAATGCCCTCCAGGTGCATTCATGTTGCTTTGAGTGGCACAATTTCCTTCTTCTTATGGCTGAATAATATTCTAATGTACGTGTGTGTATGTATACGTGGGTATGTATACATACCCACGTATACATACACTCATAAGTGGTGATAACAGATCATATGGTAATTCTATTTTTAAACTTTTGAGGAAATTTTATAGTGTTTTTCATAATGGCTGTATCAATTTACATTCACACCAACAGTGTACAAGGTTTCCCTTTTTGTCCACATCCTTGCCAACACTTGTTACCTTTTGTCTTTTTTTATGATAGCCATCCTAACAGGTATAAGGGGATAGATATCTCATCATAGCTTTAATTTATATTTTCCTGATAATTAGTGATAACAAGTACCCTTTCATGTACATATTAGCCTTTTGTATATCTTTGGAAAAATGTTTATTTAGGTCCTTTGTATATTTTTAACCAGATTATTTATTTTGACGCTATTGAGCTATATGTGTCCCTCACATATTTTAGATATTAACACCTTATCAGATATATTTGCAGTTACTTTTTTGCCATTCTGTAGGTTGCTTTTTCATTTTGCTGATTGTTTCCTTTGCTACACAGAAGATTTTTAGTTTGACATTGTGCTATTTGTTTATTTTTGCTTTGGTGCCTGTGCTTTTGGCATCATAAAAAATCATTGTGAAGATAAATGTCAAGATTTTTCCCCTTTATTTTCTTCTAGGAGTTTCAAGATTTCTGATCTTACATTTAATTTTTTACTCCATTTTAGTTAATTTTTGTGAATGGTGTAAGATAGAGGTCCAGTTTCACTTTTTGGCATGATGATAATCCAGTTTCCCAACACCATTTATAGAAGACTATCCTTTTGCCATTGTATATGCTTGACACTTTTGTTGAAGATCAGTTGACTGTAAATGCATCCTTTCTGGGCTCTCTATTATTTGTTTATTTATTTACTTACTTATTTATTTATTTCTGGACTCTCTATTCTATTCCATTGGCCTATGTATCTGTTTTTGTGCTGGTATTATGCTGTTTTGATTACTATGGCTTTGTAATATATTTTGAAGTCAAATAATGTAATGCCTCCAGATTTATTATTTTCACTCATGGCTGCTTTTGGCAATTCAGGGTTCTTTGTGGTTCCATAAGAACTTATAATCATTTTTTTCTATTCTGTGAAAAATGTCCTTGGAATTTTCATAAGGAATGTATTCAATCTGTGGATTGTTTCAGACCATATGGACAATTTTAATAGTATTAATTCTTCCAATTCATGAACACAAGGTATCTTTCCATTTATTTATCTTCTTAAATTGTATTCATCAATGACTTCTAGTTTTCAGTGTACAGATCTTTCATTATCTTGGTGAAATTTATACCTAAGTTTTTTATTGTTTTTGCTCCTTTTGTAAGTTAGACTGATTTTTTAATTTACCTTTGAGATAGTTCATTCTGTATAGAAACCTATGAGCTTCATGGACTTTAACGTCTGTATCTCTCCCCAGATTTGAGAAATTTTCAGCCATTATTCCTTTAAATACTTTCTCTCTCTTTCCCGCCTGGGAAATGCCAGGTTTCACTCAATGGTGTTGATAGTGTTCCATAACTCAGTTTGGCTTTCTTCACTTTTTTCTTTCTTCTTTATTTTTCTCCTCTGACCTGCTTTCAAATTCGTAGATTCCTTCTGCTGCTTGATCAAGTGTACTGTTGAGGCTCTTTATTGCATTTTTCATTTCAGTCTTTGTATTTAGCAGTTCCAAAATTTCTGTCTGGTTCTTTTGTTATAACTTCCATCTCACTGTTGAACTTCTAGTTTTGTTTGTGTATTGTTTTTCTAATTTCATTGAGTTTTCCATACATGCTATCTTACGGCTCACTGTCTTTAAAAAAATTATTTTAAATTCCTTTACTGGCAATTTAGAGATTTTTATTTCTTTGGGGCTGGTTACTGGAAAATAATTATGTTTCTTTGGTGATGTCATGTTTTCTTGATTTGTTGTATTTCCTGCAGTCTTGCATTGATGTTTAAGCACGTGATGGAACATTTACCTATTCTAAACTTTACAGACTGGTTTTGGAGGGAGAGACATTCAACTGCAGGTAGGTACAAGGATGCCAACTGGATAGGGTGTGGCAGTTTTGGCTTTGGGAAGTGTCTATCATGATGCAGTAGTCTCCATGAATATCCTATTAAGTGAGGTCAGCATTAGCAAATATTACAGGAGAATTCAATGACCAAGGCTGTGGGTGTCCCCAGTGGCAACAACGACTGCTGAGGTCTCTGGTGGATAAGGCTGCTAGGAAACTCCTGATCTCTTTTTCACCCAAAGGGGATGTCATGGCTGACAGGATCCATCCTGGCACTGGGTATGGCTTGTGGGCACCCTCCTAGTAGTAGCAATAATGTCTAATGTACAGTTGCTTGTGGAGCAGCCACAGAGCTGGAGTCTGTAGCACTCACGATGTGACAGCATCTTCAGAGTCTGGGGTTCTGGATAGCTTACAGTGGCAGTGGCTCCAGTGCCCATGACATGGGCATACATGGAGCAACCTCAGAGTAAGATCTGGAGCATGGGCACATGAGAGCAGCTGCAGAGCTGACATCCAATGTCAGTCACTCACAGAACAGCCATAGCTCTAGGGTCCAGAGCCTGCAGGGAGTTGGGGCTGTGGGTGGCTGCCTTGGTCTCAGGGTGGCACAACGGCTTATTCCAAGCCAGGCACAGCAGCATCTCCCTCTCCAGAGTAGAAAACGTGGCAATGAATGCTGGTGTACTCTGCAGAACAGGCCACCAGGGTTAGAACCAACTAACACTATGGGATGGATACTTTATAGTGACAGCTGCAAGGAGTCTGCAGCCTTTTCACTCTACTTTTTTTTATTCTCCTTTTTTGCTCTACTGTGTTGCTGTAGCTTCTTAATTGGACTCTTGAGCCCTCCTGGGGAATTTTCATTCACAAATAGCTGCCTCATTGTTTTTTCATGCATGGGGCAAAGAAGGCTGATATCTCTTGCTGTGTCATCATGCTCGCAGAACTCACACTCTTAACCACTAAGAAGACTGCCTGTATTTAGCCAGTGAGTGCCCATGGCTTGGGGCCAAAGTCTTCTCGTTAGAGGGGTCTTGTAGTCTTACCTGTGTCTTGCAGCATCATCTAGCAGGAGTGTGGAGAATGGCCTGGGGGGTTAATGAACTTCTGGCAGGCCAGGTCACACAAAAGCTGAAAAGCCAGGCCTCCGAAACAAATGTTTCCGCCCTGACTAAATGGTTAGGTTAAATATTAAAGGCTGAGAAAGCCTTACACATAGGCTGGAACAAGTAATCAAGGCCCACTAAGAGTCTTGCCCAGGCATTCCTGGGCCTTGGAGCATGACAAGACAATGAAGGAATGCTCACACTCCCCATACCAGGACCCATTTAGGTTTGAACAAGTTTTATTGCAGGGTCTAAAGGAACTCCCAGACCTCTGTAACTTAGCGGGAGACAAGACAAGAGTAATCACCTCCAGCACCTGGACCCACTAAATTAAGTAAATTTACTGAGGCTCCAGAGGAAGATCTCCAGGACTCAGACCTTAATTATAGATTAGAAGAAATCAATCACATATATCTTTAAGTGAATGCACACTTACACGTAGACATACAGCTTAGAAGTTATATAAGCACTGGAAAACTGTCATTTTG
Source organism: Theropithecus gelada (assembly GCF_003255815.1). NCBI lineage: Eukaryota > Metazoa > Chordata > Mammalia > Primates > Cercopithecidae > Theropithecus > Theropithecus gelada. The sequence continues at coordinate 211,791,568 of NC_037668.1, read as the reverse complement.
AGTTGGTCTGACAATATTTCCTCAACATTCTCCCTCTACCTGGTTACAGAAATAAACTCTCTTCTTTCCCAGTTCCCCTGCATCTCGTTACTGAACCAAGGGAATCAGCAGACTCCCCCTAGGTTCAGTCTGGGAACAAACTTACAAAAACAGCCAACCACAGTCAAATCATATCCTCTCAAAGGAAGAAAATTCCTGGAATTTTCTTTCCTTGCACCCCTCTTTTAGTTTTTGGAGTCATTTCCCAGATATCTGAGCACACAGACAGCTGCAGGCATCCTTGTGCTTTTGTTCTGCCAACAGAGCAGCTCTGCTGATTCTTCCACAAAATCTCCTTTCACATCTGTTCCACAAAGTTTGCCTCACTGACCTCCGAACGCAGCTTCATGCTCCTACTGTACAGGGTGGTGATGGTTTTCTATGTGAAATTCTTTTTTTTTTTTTTTTTTTTTTTTTTGACAGATTCTCACTCTGTCGCCAGGCTGGAGTGCAATGGAGCGATCTCGGTTCACTGCAACCTCCGACTCCCTGGTTCAAGCGATTCTTCTGCCTCAGCCTCCCAAGTAGCTGAGATTACAGGCACGTGCCACCACGCCCAGCTAATTTTTATACTTTTAGTAGAGACAGGATTTCACCATGTTGGTGAGGATGGTCTCGATCTACTGACCTCGTGATCCACCCGCCTCAGTGTCCCAAAGTGCTGGGATTACAGGCGTGAGCCACCGCGCCGCGCCCAGCCCTATGTGAAGTTCTTTAAGGGAAACCCAAAACTGAAAATTCCTCCTAAAGGGAAAACTCGTTCAGCAAGTCCTAGTGCTCACAGCTTGGGCCCAAGTTTTCTGTCTGTAACCCATTGCTCACTGCCTACCCGAAAAGAGAATGGAATGAAATTGCAATTATATGGGAGTTTGAGCAGCTCACTGCAATTCTGTATAAAAACGAAAATACCTAGGCTTATGTTTTGCTTCCTTGAAGGGGTAAAGAGAGCTCACAAGGATAATTCATGGAGTATTAGCAGTACAGGTGCTACAGTGTTACTGTTGTTGATGACATTGACCTTACAAACACTGCAAAAGACTAATTTATCTTACTTTACCACATTCTTCTTTCTCTCTCAATTGTCATGTAAAAAGTTTTTTGTTTTTTTTTTTTGGTACGGACTGTCCTCAATTTATAAGCTGGCAGTGTTTCCCAAGTTCATTTGTAAGTCAATTACTGGGAACTCAGAAAACAATGTCTCAAACTAGCAATTAGGATAAATTTTGATTAGGTCCCCAGGCCAGCCCACAAAATTTAACCCAGAGTGCCACTAAGTCTAATACCTCTTAACACTTCAGTCCTACAAAATCGCCATTCATTCATATTCTTGTTCCCTTAAGAAAATGGATCCTTAGTTCCCCAGAATGTATTCTCCTTTCTACCACTGGACAGAAAGAGTTAGATAATCATGAACAGATGCTACTTATTATTCTCCACCTTTGTGAAAAGGTAAGTCACTTTCCATGTCTACCAAAAAATAAAGTCCCTTTCCCTTTCTATATAAATTTACCTAAACGGAATTCCTGCTTTGTGTCAAATACCTTTTGTAGTGGTTTCCAGAATTTAATATTTAGGAGAATTATTCCTGAATATTCTAATTTAGTCTACCTGGCATGGGGCCTAAGATTCTGCATAATAAACTTCTCACTAGTATCTTATTTTTAAAATGAGATATAATTTATATGGACTAAAATATATAGATCTTAAATGTTCAGTTTCATTAGTTTTGACAGTGGTTGTATCCGTGTAGCCATTACTTAAAAGAAGCTGTAAAACATTTTCATCCTCTTAGAAAGTTTCCTGATACTCCTCTCCATTCCATTTTCTCTCACCCTAAATGGGAAGTACTCTGATTTCCCTCACCATAGATTTGTTTTTACTGCTTTCTAACTTCATATAAATTGAATCATATAATATGCTCTCTCTTGTGTGTCTGCCTTCTGTCACTCACAACTATTTTGAGATTAATTTGCATTGTAGCATCTACCATTGAAAGGTTTCTTTTTATAACTGAATATCATTTCATTGCATGCTAGTTTATCCATTCTTCAGTTCCTAGACATTTGCAATTTGAAGCTCTGATTAAGATTTCTATGAACATTTGTATATATGTACTTTTGTGCATATACATTGTCATTTATCTTGTTTTATATGCCTAGGAATAGAATAACTGAGTCAGAGATGGATGTGTTTTTCCGTTTATACTGCCAAACCATTCTCCAAAGTAGTTGTATCGTTTTACCCTGACATCAGTAGTGTATGAGAGTTCCAGTTGCTTTACATTTCCCCCAACACTTTGTATTAGCATCTTTTTAAGTTTGGCTATAATAATAAGTGTAAAATAGCACTTTATTGTGGTGTAATTTGCATTTCCTGATAACTGTGATTTGAGCACACTATTATGTTCATTCAGAAAATGTCTGTACAAGACTGCCTATCCTTTTGTTGGATTGTTTGTCTTCTATGTATAGGAATTCTAAATATATTCCAGATTCAGTTCCTAGAATATAGGATATATATTCATAGTGACTATTTCTTCTTGGTCTTGGATTGTCTATTAATTTTCTTAATGGAGTTCTGATGAGCAGAAACTTTTTTTTGTTTTGGTAGAGATGGGGGTCTTACTATGTTGTCCAAGCTGGTCTTAAACCCTTGGCCTCAAGCAATCCTCCTGCCTTGGCCTCCCAAAATGCTGGGATTACAGATGTGAGCCACCATGCCTGGCCCAGAAACTTCTGATTTTGATAATGTTCACTTTACATTGTTTTCTTTTAATGATTTGTGGGATTTCTTTGTGTCATCTCTAATAAATCTTTACCTACCCTGAAGTCACAAGCATATATTTGTATGTTTTCTTCAAAAAGATTTAGATTATAATTTTTACATTTAGGTCTGTGATCTTTTAATCACATTTTGTATATTAAGTGAGTCAGAATTCAATTTTTTTCATATGTATATCCTGTTGTTCTAGCATCATTCATAAAAATATATTCCTTTCCTAACTGACTTAACAGCTTTATTGACAATCACTTGGCAATATAGGTAGAGGTTTCTGTCTGAACTCTCTATTCTGTTCCATTAATCTATTTATTTATCTTTACATAAATTCCACACCATGTTGATTGCTATAGCTTTACAACAAGTTAGATCATTTTAAGGCTCCAACTTTTTTTCCTTTTTCAAAATTGTTTGGCTACATTACATCCTTTGCATTTCCATATAAATTTTAGAATCATCGTGTCAATTTCCTAAACAATTTTGCTGAGAATTTGAGATTGCATTGAATCTGTATCTTAATAATACTGAGTCTTACAAGTAATATATATGATGTATTTCTACATTTAGTTAGGTTATTTTTAATTATTCTCATCAATATTTTACAGTTTTCAGTGAATAGGTCTTGAACACATTGTGTTAGCTTTATTCCTAGGTATTGAATTTTTTAATGCTACTGAAAATGTAGCATTAATGAAATAACTTTCATTTTCAAGTTATTTATTGCTAGTATTTTAAAATATAATTGATTTTCATTGATTTTTAATCTTGTATCTGATGATCTTGCTAAATACTATTTCTAATAGGTGTTTTGTTAAAATCCACAGGTGTCATATGGCTGAAAAATGGCCCCTAAAAACATCAGATCCTACCTAATTCTTGGAACCCATGAATGTTACCTTGTACAGCAAAGGGGAAAAAAAAAAAAAAAAAGATACTGTAGATGTGATGGAGTTATGTCCTGGATTATTCAGGTGGACCCTAAATGCAATCACATGTATCCTTGTAAGTGGGAAGTAGAGGGAGATTATACAACCTCAGAATAAAAGGCAATGTGAAGATAGGTAAGAGGTAGATTGAAAGATATTGCCACTGAAGACTGGAGGGATACAGCTATAAGCCAAGGAATGCTGGCTGCCACTAGAAGCTCAAAGAGGTAAGGAAAGTATTCTCACCCAGAGCCTTTAAAGGGAGCACTGCCCTGCTAACACCTTGGTTTTGGCTGAGTAATATGAAATTTAGATGTCTAGCCTCTAGAACTGTTAGACTAAATGTATATTGTTCTATGCCATCAGTTTGTTGTAATTTGTTACTCTAGCCATAGGACAGATCTCAAAGATCGTTTTAAGTTTTATTCCCAGGTGTTGGTTTTTCATGCTACTGTAAATGGTATTTTTATTCTCATTTTCAAATTACTTAGAATTAGTGTTGTATTTTGATCTTCTACCCTATGACCATTTATGGCAAATATTTACTGCTTCTAGTAGTTGTGTGTGTGATTATAAATTCCATTGAGATTTATAGGTACACATCATGTAATCTTCAAATAATATTTTTCTTTTTTTTTTTTTTTTTTTTGAGACAAGAGTTTTGCTCTTGTTGCCCAGGCTGGAGTGCAATGGCGCGATCTAGGCTCACTGCAACCTCCGGGTTTAAGCGATTCTCCTGCCTCAGTCTCCCACACAGCTGGGATTACAGGCATGTGTCACCACACCCAGTTCATTTTTGTTTTTAGTAGAGACGGGGTTTCTCCATGTTAGTCAGACTGGTCTCAAACTCCCGACCTCAGATGATCCGCCCACCTTGGCCTCCCAAAGTGCTGCGATTACAGGCGTGAGCCACCATGTCCGACTATTTTTATTTTTTTTCTTTCCAAACTCTATGCCATCAATTCCCTTTTCTTTACTACTGTCCAGGAATTACAGTACAATGTTAGGAAGAACACACATCTTGTCTTCTTCTGGATATTAGAGGAAGAGTTGAATGTTTCAGTATAAATTTGACTATTGGTTTCTCAGGGGTTGCCAGTGCTCTTTATCAGATAGAAAAGTTCCCTTCGATCTCTGATTTGCTCATAGGTGAATTCTTTTTCATGAATGAACTTGCATTTTGTCAAATGCTTCTTCCTTCATCTGTTGAATCATGTAATTTTTCTCCTTTATTGTGTCATTTTGGTGAATTTCACTGTCTGACTTTTGAATGTTGATACGGCTTGTCTCTGTGTCCCCACCCAAATCTCCTGTCAACTTGTAATTCCCAATGTTGGGGGAGGGACCTGGTGGGAGGTGACTGGGTCATGGGGGTGGATTTCTCCCTTGCCGTTCTGTGATAGCGAGTAAGTTCTCAAGAACTCTGGTTGCTTAAAAGTATGTAGCACTTCCCCCTTCACTCTCTCTCCCGCTGCAATTGTATGAAGACATGCATGCTTCCCCTTTGCCTTCCACTATGATTGTAAGTTTCCTGAGGCCTCCAGCCATTCTTCCTGTATAGCCTGCAGAACCATGAGCCAATAACCTCCTTTCTTTATAAATTAGCCAGTTTCAGGTAGTTATTTATAGCTATGTGAGAACAAACATATACAAATGTTAAATTAATATTGCATCATGGGGATAAATTCCACTTGGTCACAATGTACTATGTGGCTATTTCTGATTCATTAATAATTTCTTCAGGATTTTTGCACCTATGTTCAAGAGAGATATTCGTCTATAATATTCTGAATACCTCTTTTGTGTTTTGGCAACAGGGTTATGATGACCTCATAAAATGAATTGGGAAGTATTTTATTCTCCTTTATTTTCTGAAAGAGTTTATGAAATATTGGTAATATTTATTCCTGAATGTTTGCTAGAATTCACCAGTGAAGACATTTGGGCCTGGAGTTTGTTTTAGCGAAGGTTCTCTATTATGACTTTAATATATGACTTTATTATGACTTTAACAGATGATATGCAGGGCTATTTAGATTTTCTATTTTGTCTCCTGTCAATTTTGATATGTTGTATTTTTTCAAAGATTTCATCTTATTTATTAAAATTATTGCATAAAGTTGTTCATAACATCCTCTTATTATTCTTTAAGTGTCTGTAGTGATATCTCAAGAGTCTCTGGAGAGGTGTTATCTCAGCACTCTTACCTGCCCCAGCATTTGGCATACAATCCTGATTCACTCAGTGAGAGAAAATGGGGAAGAGATGGTGGGTATGTGTAGGCTCAAATTATGGCTTGGGCTCCTCAGATTGTAATGTATCTCATCAGCCCAAACATGCTATTAAAATTTTGTTAAGAATTCTACTGGTGTTTTCTTACCCCATCTATGACGGAGTACTCCCACCCTCACCACTCTGCCAGGTATGAAAAGAGGAATGCCTCTCAGCTCCTAGGAAGGACTTCCCACTTTCTATATTTTGGTTCATTTAGGTCTATTTCTGTCCTCAACTCTCTAATGGACTTCTTAAACTAGGATTTTGTAGCTTGCAGCCTATCTGGCTTGTTCCTAATAGCATAGAAGCAATTGTCTCCTGTGATTTTGTCCATCCCAACTAGAAATGGAAGTCACCCCAGTTATTCTGATCCAAGTGCCCTGTGACCAAGCATTACTTGGAAAAGCCTTCCATAGGCTTTTGCATAGGGGCAGAAAGAATAGCTGGTCTCATTTAGGTGTAGGTTAAGACTTTAGTTTGAAAATTCCTTGTCCCATGGATATTCAGTGTCTTGTCAGGGAGCGTTTGTTGCCTAGAAAATTTCAATAATTGCATGTACTACTTTCATTATAAAGTAAAATGTAATGTTAGAAAATTTATACTCAGGACTTTAAATACCTGACTTGAAAATAACTGCTTTACCAGAAATATCTTGAGTCTTAATTTATTTTTTTTAAGAATGAAACTCTGGAGTTAGAAATACTCGATTTAACTTTTCAATAATAAAAAGTTTTTCTTTTATCCCATACCAGAACAAACTTTATTCCAGATGGTAATGCCTAAGCTAAGGAAACAGTACTTTTAATGAATTTTAAAATTAAACCAGTGAGAATTACATTGACAGTTGGAGCAGGAGAATATGATTCTAGATATCTGCTTTTTCACTTAAAGTTTTTATTACTTATTTATAACTAGTATTTACCACTTCAAACTTTTTTGTTTTCTAAAGAGAAAAGATACTTTTTCTTTATCATTTTGTGCCTGCATTGCCTGAAGTCTGAAGAGACTCACATGCTTAATAATTTCCATGACATCTTTGATGAAATAACAAACATTACGTAACACATCTGCCATAGTTTACATTGAGGGTTCATGCCTGTGAGGTCAGATCTTATGTCTTCTGTTAGAGACATACATATATACATTTTTGTTCTTCCCTGTGAAGCATATCATGAATTCTAAACAGAGTCACAAAAAGTAGAGTTAAGGTACCCCCCTAAGGAAGTCAGGCAGGATATCTTTGCCTACACCTCTATTGAGGTACCATGTTTTAATGTCTAATCTGCAGCTTTTCAGTTTACCACACTGGATTTTCTTAATGTACCCTCAGCCACTTGCTAACTAAGTACCCACACCAGTTAACATATACCCCCCAAATGGTACATAAAATAAAAAGCTAATCAAAACTAGGGCCTATGACTTTTTAATGACCATAATGCTTCAGTTTTTACTTAAGACACCCTACCCTCACCGTACCAGGGCTTCTAAAACCTGAATTATTCATCATAATTTTGCTCTGCAACCTTGTTAAGTCTAACAATAAAGGTACAGTGGTTTGGGGGTATGTTTCATCTGAGCTCTGGAAAAGCACAACCATAGGCCAGCCCCACAACAGAGAATGTAAGATGTTCTTTCGCACAGATGCACTATCTCTTAAAAATAATTGCCACTTTTCCTTCCAACCCTACACCATGGATATACTGACCACATTCCTTGTGACCATGATTTCTTTCCTTTAGATATATTGTTACCACTAGCAAAACTACAGTTAAGGGTTCTTTTCTCGAGTCTAGGAATCATTTTGTCTCTATATCATTTCAGATCCTTTACAGTTCAAATAAAAGAAACTCCAATTAAAGTGGGCTTACATCACAGTCTGAAAAATATTTCAGTGCTTAATTCAACTTTGAATCTATTCAGGATACAGTTTTCCCCTGTCTATTTTCTGGGACGTCAGCACTTTTGGATCTGATTCTAGGCAGACCCTCTCCACATGGTCCCAGGGTGGCTGCCAGTTGTTCTCAGGGTCAGCTTTCCTCATGCTTGGGCACTGGGAATGAGAGTCTTTTGGGATGGATTCCACAGGTAAAAAAAAAAAAAAAAAAAAAAACTGAGGTGCTCCAGAAAATGTGTCTTCAAATCTCATTCTGGCTGACTGGATTATGTGCCTGTCCTTGAACCAGCCACTGTGGGCTCAGGGTTAGGATAACCCAATTTACTGAAGCCAATCAAGAACCAATCAAGAACCTAGAACTTGAAGGGGGTCAAGTTCACCCAATCCATAAAGCCAAAATGAGAGTGAGCAAATTCACCAGGAGAAGACAAGGCATGTGATGGGGAAACAACCAATAAATATCCCCCAAAATGGGCTTCTGGAATGATGCATTCATTCAATTATTAAAATCTCACCATTTCTGGAGTCCTCACTCTAGTAAGCCAAAAGAATAATCAGGAATTCTCCAAGGAAGTTTAGGGACATAGAATAATGGTCAAAGAAGCATCTCCTCTGTTCAGAGATTTATGCTTGGAAGAGGGAGGGAAATCCCTGCTTACAATCCCATAAACTTGTACTTGCTCAGTAACTTTTTTTTTTTTTTTTGGATACTTATTCAAATCAGGATGAAAGCACAGGATAAAAACTTACAAAGTTTTATACTTTATATCATTTTTTTGAAAGTTATTGCAAAAATATTATTCTTGCACAAATTTATTCTTTTTTAACCAGGGTTATTGGAACTATTATTATAAGATGCTCAGCAGGTCAAATCTCAGAATGCCTGTCAAGCCTTTCACCTTCTGTTAAGGAGCGCTTGTCAGTACCTTCATATTGCTTACACAAGTCTATATTTTCCATTTGTTCTGGGTAAGGAATATATTCTTCCTTACCTTCTCTCCCTCGAATGGTAAGTCAAAGTATCCCAGTGCTTACTCAGCTCAAAGTGATGTTTTGGTATCTATCACCCCACCAATGAGTAACCAGGCAAGATTTTTTTTTTTTTTTTTTTGAGATGGAGTTTTGCTTTTGTTGCCCAGGCTGGAGTGCAATGGCGTGATCTCAGCTCACCGCAACCTCCACCTCCGAGGTTCAAGAGATTCTCCTGCCTCAGCCTCCCGACTAGCTGGGATTACAGGCATGCGCCACCACACCTGGCTAATTTTGTATTTTTTTCAAGTAGAGACGGGGATTCTCCATGTTGGTCAGGCTGGTCTCAAACTCCTGACCTCAGGTGATCCATCTGCCTTGACCTCCCAAAGTGCTGGGATTATGGGCATGAGCCACCACACCACGCCCAGAAAACCTTGTCTGTGGATTGAAAGGGCACCACCATCCGCTGCTACTGTAAATGCTGCTGTTGCACTGAGCGCCTTTGCCCAAACTGGTGGATAACCTGGTTCAAGGTCCTCACCATCATGAGAAACAATATGGTAACAGGAGCACAAAACCACTGCTGCTGGTCCTACGGGAGTTTCTCAAGATTCAAAGAAAAAGATGCCCTTTCCCCCTAGCTTTACTCACTGATAAAAGCTCCAAGCTAGAGGACATCTGAGTTTCAATCATAACCTCTTTAGTGGCACAGATCTTTAGCTTACACACAGCAATCACCTTCTCAGAGTCATGCCTGTGGTGACTAGACTGACTCAGGAGGATTCCAAAATCAGGCCACAGAATAACAAGAGCCGGGGCTTACAGATAATATCCTAGACCCACGTAAAGGCATGTAACCAATATGGCTATCCCGTCCTTTCCCCACTCTCTCCACCTCAAATCCAGTTTTTGCTCCAATGTCCCTTTGTCCTTTCCCGACAACCAGTTTTGATTGGAGCCATTTCAGTTTATTCAACATGTTGCAGTAACTTTTAAACTCAAACTGTCCAGTACCGCAATTCCCAGAAGATCCCTGCACTCCTGCTATTTTCCCATCTTTTCCCCAGCAACTGAGAGACTCTACATATCAACAGAAATGAGAACCAAAGGGAGGTGGCCCCATCCACACTCAGAGACGATGCCAGGGGTCAGGGTCAACACCAAAGTATCGTGGGGGACCAGAAGTAGCTCTGCAAATTTGCCCCCAAACAAGGTAGTTTAGCAATCCAACTACTTGAAATGGAAATTGTTAGTACTTCTTAACCGGAGGTTATCATGGAAGCAAAAAAAAAAAAAAAAAAGGGCAAGAAAGGAGGAATTTATGTTTTTAGTTTTTTTTATTTTTTAGTCACTCATTCAACCTAGAAAGAGGGAATTTTAAAAGGGAAAAAAACTCTATCTTACGAAAAATCTCCTTGCACCTGTTTCAGTTGGAAATGAAATAAAAATCTCTGGCACGTATCTGAGTGGCTTACTATACATTATCTAATTACCATGAAGGATAGGAATCAACTCATTCATGAAAAATGGTCTAAATCTGCTTTGTTGTCATTTTATTTGATTAGAACATTCAGTTATCCATTCCTGCTCAGCCGCCCTAGCTTGTTCAGGGTATTCACTTGAAACCTGGAGTAATTCGGTGGGTCCACTGCTTTCCATCACACACATGGCACCGTAGCCTGGAGATAGGAAAGGGACTGAAGGCAGCAAGAGGCATAAAGAAACAGACGCAACACTAAGGTTACCAGCAACAGAAGAGGCTGAAATCTCAGACCTAAATAAAAATGCAAATAAAGTAAAATCTCAGAAATAAAAAATATTAAAAAACTATAACATACATGTACGTGCACACACACAAACATACCCATATTTTGTGGACATATTAAAACCAAGATAAAAGTCTTTGATTTTAAACACCTTAATGCAATTTGTAAACAAAGTAAATTTGATGTAATAGAAATTACCATTAAACACAAGATTCAAAAACCATAGATGAGTCAAGGCTTCCCATTTTGAGATACTTCTATTTTCAGAATTCATTACATTTCAGCTACAAGAATTGTTAATGCTGGTTATACAAAATGACAGGCTGCAGCAGGATACTAAAGGTAAAGCAAAGAAATGTGAAGAGTTTGATCATGTGTCTTTGTCTCCTTGGATATAGGTGAAAATTGTGGAGTGAACAGATAGCGTGTAGATAATACACAGGATGTAATTAGAAAGTGCCAAATAAGATAAGAATAATGTGAAAAATGCAATAATTGGGAACATGTCTATTAGACATGTTAGCTATGTAGAAGTTGCTGTGAGTTCTAATATATGATAAAATATTGTAATTCTGAGGCTATGTGAATATGTAGTATAAGCCTATGTATTGAGTTGGCATTCTCTTTGTCTTTCTGCCTTATTAGATAAAATGCACAAAGAATGGCAGTGCTGTGGCAGTGATGGAGGAGTGGGAAGGGAAGTGCTGAGAGCCAGGGCAGCAGCACTCTGACTTGTCCGGGAACGATGGTTCTTCAGATGCACTTGATTCAATCATGTCAGTAGCTCAAATGGTTGACAACTTTGCAATTTAGAAAAAATTCCTAAACTGCAAAAAGGTGCAAAAGGACAGTATAATAAGCATTCTTATGCCCACCACCTAAATTCAGCTATTGTGATCATGATCATTTTGCAACATTGACTCTAGCTTGCTTAATGGCGAGAGAGAGAGAGAGAGAGAGAGAGAGAGAGAGAGAGAGAGAGAGTGTGTATTTTAAAGCAGCATATTTTTCATCTTTTTTTTCTTTGAGACGGAATCTCTGTCTCACCCAGGCTGGAATGCAGTGGTGCAATCTTGGCTCACTACAACCTCTGCTTCCCAAATTCAAGCAATTCTCCTGCCTTAGCCTCCCGAGTAGCTGGGATTACAGGCGCATGACACCACACCCAGCTCATTTTTGTATTTTTAGTAGAGACATGGTTTCACCATGTTGGCCAGGATGGTCTCTATCTCCTGACCTCAGGTGATCCACCCACCTCAGCCTCCAAAACTGCTGGGAGTATGGGCGTGAGCCACTGTGCCTGGCCTCATCTATTAATTTCCTGTTAGAAATAACAGGAATTGCTACAGGTAAAAAAAGAAAAGAGCTAATACTTATTATTCTCTCTTCTTACCACTCACCCATCTTCATCAAGGTTGACTCTTTCATGCACTGAATGGTTATAAACCCATTTTTTACCTGTTTGCATCACCATTGCCTTGGTTCAAGCCCCCATTTTTTTTCTAGATGATGTTACAGCAACAGCTTCCTAACTGGATTTTCTGCCTCTGATACTGCCTTTTTCAATCCATTGTCTCTTTGCATCATTGTTCTTCTAAAATGAATATATAATTGCCACACTCCTCCACAGAATAAAGTCCACGCTCCTTATACATCTTGTAAACTGGTTCCAGTCTTCCATTCCATTCTCATTGCCTGCCTGTTTCATTCATGCTCCCCCACCCTGTTTTGCAACCCTACTGCCATTTCCCCACAGAACTTCCATGTCTTCTGTCTCAAAGGCACTTTCTACTTTGCTTTGGTAAATACAATTCTATGCAGGGTTCAAAATCCCACTCTTGGCTGGGCATAGTGGCCTACTCCTGTAATCCCAGCACTTTAAGAGGCCAAGGATCTTAAAGGTGGGTGGATCACCTGAGGTCAGGAGTTCAGGATCAGCCTGGCCAACATGGTGAAACCCTGTCTCCACTAAAAATACAAAAATTAACCAGTCCTGGTGGTGGGCGCCTGTAATCCCAGCTACTCAGGAGGCTGAGGCAGGAGAATTGCCTGAACCCCAGAGGTGGAGGTTGCAGTAAGCCAAGATCGCACCACTGCACTCCAGCCTATACAAAACAGAGAGAGACTCTGTTTCAGAAAAACAAAAAACAAAATCCCACTCTTGAGTAGTTTTCTTTAACTCTTCAAAGAAGAGGCAGTTCTTCTGCTAAGTTCCCAAGATAATTTAATTTATCACATTGCATCATAACCATTTATTTTCAAGTTGGTCTCCTCCATTAGACTATATTCCCTCCACATTGCACAGCTGGAACCTTGTACAGTTTACTACATTGTTCCTACTTTTAAGATGAGGCATTTAATCCCTGAACCTAAAATAAAGGTTAAAAAGAAAAAATAAATAAATAAAATAAGGCACTTAATATTTTCTCATTATCTGAATATTAGCCATTTATGAGGAGCAAAGAAAGAAAAAAATTATCACTTGAAGAAAAGGCATTAGACTTTGTTTTCATTAGTTTTCCCACTGTTTCTTTTCCTTTTTTTTTTTTTTCTTTTTTTGAGACAGAGTCTTGCTCTGTCACCCAGGCTGGAGTGCAGTGGCGCCATCTTGGCTCACTGCAACCTCCATCTCCCAGGTTCAAACAATTCTCCTGCCTCAGCCTCCCAAGTAGCTAGGACTATGGGTGCATGCCACCACAGCCAGCTAATTTTTGTATTTTTAGTAGAGATGGGGTTTTGCCACGGTGGTCAGGCTGGTCTTAAACTCCTGACCTCAGGTGATCGGCCTGCCTCGGCCCCCCAAAGTGCTGGGATTACAGGCGTGAGCCACTGCTCCCGGCCATGTTTTCCCACTTTCCGCATGTAATTTAGTGTTCTCTGCTATTATATACTTTAGGGAATCTCAAAAACATTTTCTAAGTATTTTGCCACCTACAGGGATGATATTTGACCAGCTATTTTAAAACACTGATTATGGCTTGTGTTGATAACAAGTAAGATCCCAAAATTACCTAATATATGTTGTCCAGTAAACAAATTTTAAGCCAAGTGAGAAAAGTGAAGCTTAAGGAATAGAAAACATATTGTTTATAAGGGATAAAGTTTTCATAAGTTGCTAGTGTAAGAACCAGCATGCCACATTGTTTATGGCCTGTACCTAAAACTACATGGCCTCATCTCAATTTGCCCTTCATCAGACAACATTATCTTTTACCCTGAGCTCCTGGCCTTTGCTTTATAGCCAAGCCTTTGATACCTGCTTGGGAAAGGTTTAAAATCTAGAGCCACACACAGAAACTGAATGTAGACATGTATTAGTATAGAGGTATTATCTTGAAAACTACTGAGAATAGCTCACTTCTAAGGTTTTGTAGTCAATTTTTTCCAGTTATTTTTCCCTGCACATTTATATAAAAATTTGTTTCTTTATTTTCCCTCCCCTGGTTCACAGCTGTGTGTGTGTGTGTGTGTGCACGCGCGCACGCATGTGTGTGAGAGAGAGAGATGGAGTCTCACTCTATCACCCAGGAGGGAGTACAGTGGCACGGTTTTGGCTCACTGCAACCTCCGCCTCCTGGGTTCAAGGGATTCTCCTGCCTCAGCCTCCTGTGTAGCTAGGACTACATGCGCATGCTAGTACATCCAGCTAATTTTTGTATTTTTAGTAGAGGCAGGGTTTCACCATATTGGCCAGGCTGGTCTCGAACTCCTGACCTCAGGTAATCCACCCCTTTCAGCTTCCAAAAGTGCTGGGATTACAGGCGTGGCCACCACGCTTGGCCTGGTTCACAAATTTGTATTCCCTCCCCAGCTATTATTTCCAAGTACTTCTGCACTATGTTTGGAAAGAGCCACCTCAGCCCACAAGACATCCATCGAATAACCATGTTGGCTGTGCCAAGCCAGAACAATGAGGACTCTGACAGTTTAATATCAGGAAATACCTCTGAGATGAGTATTCAATGACCTGGATGTGGTTTTCTCTCCTTTTTACCAACCCTCTAGAAATAGCCAATTATTAAACTTTCACCCTCACTGCTAAATACACACCCACACCCACACCCACACACACACACACACCTTGATTAATAAGAGGCTCAAGGAATTGCTTGTACACTGTTCTTGACTGCTCACTAAATCTACTTTAAGACATCAACTTGGACTCTAGCCTTAAGGGAAGCTACGTGGTCTACAGCACCAAACTCTTAGCCACTCTTTATGGAATATTCTCAGGCTCCCACAGAGCCTAGAGTTGATGTGTAACTAACATAGTAAAACCCTCTTCCTTTATCTGGAGAGTCTGCCTTTTTCTGGTAGATTGCCACCCAATTGTTGTGTTACTTAACCAAATATCCTGCACTATTTTGGGGGACTTCGTGATGAAAGGGGCTCCTGTTCCAAGGGCTTACCTTCGCTGTGTATACAGGCCTAGCTCCCCTTTTAGGGAGGCAGATCACCAGAAAGGAGCTACATGTCTCAGCGCAGCAGAGCAGGGTCACCCACTCTTCCAAACTCTCACAAGGAAAATGACTATTCCATTCCCAGGACTCAATGAATATCGAAAACTTTGTGTTTCTTGCAATAAAAAAAAAAATTCCCTAGTACCTTCCCCCCTTGCTTCCCATAAAGGTTCAAAGTGGGACTGCACCTTCTGCCCCACAATAAAATAATATGTCCCGAATACTATACTAGAGGAAAGACAAAAACTCAATATTCCACTAGTCCATCCTACCTCAACCCACATTCTGGAAATTGCTTATTCAACTAACGTTACGAGGTCTATAGTTACATTGCAATTTGTATAGTTTTATTGTTTGCTTTTGCTCTATTCACATATAAAAGTAAAATTTCGCATTTGCATGAAGAAAGAAAGCTGTTACAAAACTAAATCATGCCACTTGATTACATGTCAGAAAGTAATAAATTGAAATGTCTGTATATAGTTTATGGCTTCTTCAAAAATCCAAATTTATTGTCTTTTTTTTAGTCCTGGAAACAATTTGCATTCAAGATGCTAAATCAAGCATCATGGGCACTGGAAAACAATATTTCAGCTAAACTCAATTAGATTATTTCACTGGACAAAAAAAAAACTGTATCTTATCTATCAGGTTGAGAGATGTCTGGAGTTAATAATTGTTTTCTCTTTAAATTATATCTTATACTAAAAATTCTTTGGAAAATCATTTATAGGAAAGGAAAGCAACTTCTTCTTCATAAGAAATAATCCTTCTTATAACTGTCCAATAGTAACTGGCAATGATAAAACGTGATGGGTGTTTAAGTTTTGCTTTATCAGACAGTCGGTAAAATGTGAGCTCTCCCTTTTCCCTAATGATGGCATCATTTTATTTGTAACCTCTACACCATCAACATTTAGTGTATTTCGCCCACAGCAAAGACATTCTTGTTGACTTTGTTGTTTAAGGAAAATAAAATGAGTCCTCTAAGGCCAGTAACTGAATAGATAAATTTGGATTCTTAAGAATTACAATAAGAAGAAAACATCCCACTACTAGGTAGCTAGCAGAAAGCTAGATAAGAGGAAAAAGGTTATTTAGCTCTAAAAGGACAACTACTTATAACCTCAGGATAATCATGAGAAGACATCAGATACATGTAACCTGAGTGACATTCTATAAAATACCTGATCAGCACTCCCCCAAATTGTCAAGGTCATGAAAGACAAAGGAAGACCAAGAAATTTTCATAGGTTCAAAGAGACTAAGGAGATAGGATAACTAAATGCAATGTGGTTTCCTGAATTGGATTCTGGAACAGAAACAGGACATAAGTAGGGGGAAAAAAGGAAAACTTCAATAAAGTCTGTAGTTAAGTTGATAGTATTGTATCCTTATTAATTTCCGAGTTTTGATAAGTATACTATAGTTATGCATGATGCTATATTAAAGAAAGCTGGGTGGACAATATTTGAGAATGCTCGGTATCATCTTTGCAATTCTTCTGTAAATCTAATATTATCACAATATACAAAATTTTAGGAAAAGAAATACAGCTGTTGGGGCTGGCCAATATGCTTTCCGAGCAGCAGCACTATTCTGCTAAAGTCAATCAAGTTTATTTAAGTCAAGGAAACTAACACCTGATTTATACTTATGAACTGGTTTGTCCCCCTCAAGTTAATCTATAGACCTACTCATACCCAGGGCAGTGATTTTAATTGCACTATGTTTTTAATATCCTTTGCAGATTTGGTGCTTAAAATTGCCCACCCTCTTCAGTTTGCCTGATCAATTTAGTTAATAGTATACCACTTCCAAGACAAATTTCCATATCTATTTCCTCTACAAGGAGCACTTTCTTCTCCACAATGTCTCTTTGGGAATTCAAAGTGACCCCATGAGAGTTATTTAAACCTAAATCTTACCTAGACTGCTTGCACATTCCTAGACCATGAATGACACCCAGATGAACTTAACAAAAGGGAGGTATCCTATTCTTTCTCCTCAGCAACCTGTTCTTCTTACATTGCTCCAAGCTTGCTAGGAAAAAGCTTTACTAAGATGTCTCTCCAGACTCATCTCAAGTCTTTTTCCCTTCCCTGTAATGGTGCATGATGTACATAAACCAAAAGAAAATAAAGTTCAACGTTCAACAGATTTAGTCTATTTCATTTTTATTATTCATGTTTCAACTGCAGCTAGAAACTGCAAAGCAGGAAAGCAAAGAGAAGAGTAGAAAGAAAGTAAAACATGGAGCTATCAGAACCCAGTCAGTTACTCAAGCCACCAATTAATTGGCCAGACAGGTTTAGTGTGGGTTTGTTACACTTACTCTTGGATTTGAACTAACATTTCAGGAGAAACTGAGCATCTGGGCATCCATAGTCCCCAAAGTCTCATCTCCCACAATATCCTTTCAAATAGAAAGCGACCAACACCCCAGTCTTACGGAGTGGACTATGCATTTTCCTGCCACTGCTGACACTGGACATTCCCTTGAGTTAAAATGCCTATTATCCCCTTCCCCTCTAATCAAGACCTATCATTTCCTTCATCGGTCTTCACAAATTACTGCAATCAAAACTATTCTTGTTATGCTTCAATTTACTATATTCTGTCTCCTAAATATGCTGGGAGAAAACAAAAGGCAAGGTTGGTCAAATTTTACTTGAACCTGTCACTTGATTTTCCTGTAATTTCATTTCTTTCCAGAATGTTCTGTTTGGCCATCTACTTTTTATTCCCAGTGTAAAATAGCGGTGGTGCTCTTGAAGCACTGTGGTTAAACTGCTTGACCTTCAGAAGTCTTTATTTCTCATCTCTAAGTGAGGATAATATACCTAATAGTGTTTGTATGGGTAGTTAGCAGAGTAGCAGGCACACGGCCAAAACTAAATACGTATCAGTTAGTGACGCTGGTCGTGGTATTGGAGACGGTGGTGATGGTGCTAATGTCTTAAATCACATTTCAAGCATTTGACTAAAATTTAAAACCCTTATGTTTACCTTTTGGTAAAGAGACATCATTCCCTATTTGAGAGTTCAGAGCACGTGACCTATCTCTCTTCCTACCACCAATCTCGTGAAACGACAGTAAATTAATTTTTTAAAAGAACAAATTCACATGAGAAAACAACAAAATCTCTCAATGAAAAATACTAAAATTTTGAGAAATTCCTATAACACAGCAGAAGAAATCTGGCTGATAAAGAAACAAAACCAAAAACACCACAACCCAAAATATGTCCAAGAGAACACATCAGAGATCAGAGGAGGCACAAACACAGAGATACTTTAGTTTAGAGAAGTCATCACAGAAACCATCCTGAGGCAAAGTCAGCAAGTCACTGAAGAACTCCATTCGGAGCATGGGAATCAGCCTCACCCCATCCTTCCCCTATTCTGAAAGCAGGTAGCAGCAGCAGCCCCCTGCACATAATACCGACACGCCCAGAATCACTTTGTAGGAAAGACTCACCTGGAGGAGCAAGTGGCCTTAGTGTTGGGACTAGGGAGAGAAGCAGATGTAGGCCTGCCCTGAGGTATGTCCTGATGTGTGCCTGGTTTTCTAAAGCAGTGGCTGTGTCTCAGGAGACCTACCCAGTGTGTTCTGGAGCCAGAGACACTCAGGCACTCAGGATGGATGGCGACCACCCAAATCTAGAAGTTGCACCTCTGAATCCCTACCCTGGGCTCCACATCCCAGGCCTTGCTCACAATTACAGTTGATCCTTGAACAACACAGGGGTTAAGGGCACTGACCCCCTGCACAGTCAAAAATCCATGTATAATTTTGACTTCCCAAAACTCAACTACGAGTATCCTACTATTGACTGGAAGCCTCAACAATACCATAAATAGTCAATTAACACATGTTTGTATGTTACATGTTACATATAAATAGCTAGAGAAAAACAAATAGCTAGAGAAAAGAAAATGTTATTAAGAAAATGATAATAAAGATAGAATATATTTGAATATATTTGCTATTCATGAAGTTGAAGTGGATCGTTGTAAAGGTCTTCATCCTTGTCATCATCTTCATGTTGAGTAGGCGAAAGAGGAGAGTTTGGTCTTATTGTCTCAGTGGTACTAGAGGCAGAACAAAGTTCAGGTGTAAGTGGACTCCATGCAGTTTAAACTAGTGCTGTTCAAGAGCCAATTTGTATTTAGAAGAATGAGGCTCCTGTCATCAGAACCTCCATTCAATAACAGGCAAACAAGGATTACCAATAAGAAATGGGAAGTCAATCAAATATGCCCAAATATTTGAAAAAACCTAATGCCTGCAAGAAAGGGCCAAAACCAATAACAACAACAAAACAGAATTAAAACTTAAGGAGTTGGACCTAACAGAGTACAGAGAAGAAAACATAAAAGTAAATTTAATGTGTGTCCTCAAACAGGGTCAATACTAATCTCATTCAAAATCTGGAACCAGTTCTAAAGAAAAATACTGCATATTTTTGGAAATTAAAAATAAAGCAGCTGGAAATTTTTTTAATGCAACAGATGAGCTAAGTAGCATCAGTGACCTAGACAAAGTTTAAGTAGCAGGCTGGAAAATTAACCTTAAGGATTCTACCAGAATGCATGCAAAATATAAAAAGTATGCATGAGTATTCACATAAATGGCTGAGAGCACTGCCTTTCATATCTATACAAAAGAACAGAGATGCTAACAGTAAAACAAAAGAAAAAGAAAATTATAAAATTTAATTTATTTAATTTTCACAATGCACAAGGGGAAAACCTGGAGATTGCAAAGTAGACAACTTTTTGGCCACAGAAACTTGGAATTGTTTTCAGAAAATATGCTTTCAAGTAGCTGGAGAAAATCAGGCTAAATACAATCCCATCCATGTTACAAGCTGTTTATAACACATACGTACACACACACACACCACACACACACACTTCTGATTCTGGAAGCCACTGAAGGAAAATTAAACAAAGAAAGGAGACATATGTTAGGGGTGTGCTGAGCTGTGCTCAAGATCTGAGTTTCATTCCAAATTCAAGCACTATAACCCAAGAAAAGCAAAGTACTATAGAACTCTGAAAATTAAATGTCTGAGATTTCTTTTGCTATAGAGGTTAATTACGGGCCACTATGCCATGGATTCACCTCCAGTGACAATATTTTTCCTCCTTCTCACACCTATGAACAAACTTACCTGCTTCTTCCAGCTCATTTTTCTTCTTTTCTCAATGCAAGCCAAATAACTCTTGTCAAAAGCTAATCTTGTAAAGCTCATCTTGACGCTTTTGACTACTCCTTCCATCTTAGGCCTGTAAGATAACAGCTTCATGTTTCCCTCTAATTTGAGGACTATTTATCAGTCTTCTCACAGACTCCTCCTCTTCTATTTGTCCTTAATTACTAAGCATTGCTCAAAGCTCAATCCTCCATTCCCATCTTTTCCATGTAGATACTTCCACAGCTTCAACTAACACTGCTAGACACTGGACTACCAAATCTATTCAATCACCATAAACATAGAAACATTGTCCTATTGAGAACTGGAATTTCCGTGTTTTCCTTACAAATATTTACCTTTTTTAGTTTGTTTTTGTCTATTTATTTAAGTGTTCTTTTGCTAATGCAACAACAGAACCACTACAGCAGCTCAGCTCTATATTCCAGCCAGCTCAAGATTATTCTAGTGTTGGGACGAAGAATAGACAGAAGGTCTTCCTCCCTCAGTGACCTCTTCTCAAAGCCCAAGGACAGCCAGGCATGGTGGCTCACACCTGTAATCCCAGTACTTTGAGAGGCTGAGGGGGGCAGATTCCTTGAGGTCAGGAGTTCAAGACCAGTCTGCACAATATAGTGAGATCCCATCTTTACAAAAATTTTTTTTTAATTAGCCAGGTGCAGTAGCATGCACTCTGTAGTTCCAGCTACTCAGGAGACTAAGCAAGGAAGATCATTTGAGCCCAGGAGTTCAAGGCTGCAGTGAGTCAGGATTGCATCACTGCACTACAGTCTGGGTAACAGAACAAGGTCCTATCTCAAAAAAAAAAAAAAAAAAAAAAAAACCCAAGGACATCCTGTATAAGGCATCAACATGCATCTATCATGCAACAATTGAAGGCCTTCTTGATTCTTGTACATTTCCCACCAACAGTATCACCTTCTGAGGTTATGGACTGTAGGTATGCTATGAGATTGGTAGAGTAATGCTTCCTTTGACATTTCAAAAACTGCAGTTTGAGCAGGAAATAGGGGAACATGACTCTATAAACACCAACCACTCCCCCCATTAGCCTATCCCTCCAATATACAGAACAATCAATGTCCTCACAGCTCCCCTTCTCTAGTTTTAAAGTTCTTTAAGGTGTACAGCCTCAGATACTCTCAGGTTTTGCTTCAGATGTGACTTACAAAGGAACAATGGAATAGTAATCTATTCACTTAATTAAGACTTTGACAGCCTCTTATCATCTTAAGTTCTAACACTATTTGGCAAAGAAGTTAAAAAATATATTGTTGCTGCTGCTGCTTCAGAAAAACTCAGATCCTTTGGTCTCGGTCTCTTAAGATGTTTTCCAACACCACTGAAGTGCAAGAATCTATTTTCTATTCTACATAATGATCTGTATTTTATCCCATTTTTTAGAAAGTCATCAAAGGTAGATATGAGATAGTAACATAGGCCAAAATCTATATTAGAAAAAAAGTAGATAATTGCAACTTTAATCATTTGTTATGTAGAATATGTCAATATTTAATTTTTATAAATAAAAACAGTATTTAAAAAGGAAGCTAGGCAGGGTGCGGTGGCTCACACATGTAATCCCAGCACTTTGGGAGGCTGAGGTGGGTGGATCACCTGAGGTCAAGAGCTCGAGACCAGCCTGGCCAACATGGCGAAACCTCATCTCTACTAAAAACACAAAAATTAGTCAGGCATGGTGGTGCATACCTGTAATCCCAGCTACTCAGGAGGCTGAGGCAGGAGAATTGCTTGAATTCTCCTGGAGGAGGCAGAGGTTGCAGTGAGCCAAGATCATGCCACTGCACTCCAGCCTGGGCGACAGAGCAAGACTCCATCTCAAAAATAAATAAATAATAAAAAGGAAACTAAAGCATAATTCAAAAATATATAGTCCAAATCATTCAACTCCTAGAAGATATAACATTCAGTAAGTTACAGTATCATTACTAGGATCAGTGCCTACTCCTCAGGATTTTCCAAATTGGTTTGAAATTAGGTATATTTCTTCTGTGTAGACAGTAATGACTGTTTCTAATATATTTTTTTATCTCCCAGCACCTAGCACAGTAACATCAATACAATAAGTAAGTTTCTATGACATTAGAGATGTCATAGAAACTTAATAAATGTTTGTGTAACAAAATTGAAATGGAAATGTGCCAAACACTCGAGAAAGCAAAGTAAAGCAGTATGTGAATTCAGGTATATGTGGATCCACTCTGGTTTTGCTACTTATGGGAACTGGGGCAACTACTGGTTTTTCTCAATTGAAAAAAAATCCTGATGGCAATATGTATATCCTAGAGTTTCTCATGAAGATTAAATAAAATGAGATTAGGTAGCACAAAATCAAATGAGGTAGCATTATCATAAACCTAGTATTATGTAATTTTGTCCTATCTAAAATAATGGTTACAGCCATAAACCATCATTTTCGATAATAAATGATGAGAAACTTTGAATCAAGTCACTGAAACAAGAATTTTTGACAATGCAAAACACTGAACTAACCACTACTCTTTGCTTAGGAAGATAAGCCAAACAGCTTGCCTTTCTAGAAATGTGGTAGAATAAATACTCTGACCATCTTTCCTGCTACAAAACAACTAGATGATGGATATACTTCAACAAACATTCTGTTAAGTGCATAATTGAGCTTCCAAAAATATAAATAGACAAAGCTTGGGGATCAAAAATGAAGACAGAAGCTGGGCATGGTGGCTTATGCCTGTAATCCCAGCATTTTGGGAGGCTGAGGCGGGCAGATTACCTGAGGTCAGGAGTTTGAGACCAGCCTAGCCAACATGGTGAAACCCTGTCTCTACTAAAACTACAAAAATTAGCCAGGCATGGTGGCAGGCACCTGTAGTCCCAGCTACTTGGGAGGCTGAGGCAGGAGAATCGCTTGTATCCGGGAGGCCGAGGTTGCAGTGAGCTGAGATTGCACCACTGCACTCCAGCCTGGTGACAGAGCGAGACTTTTTCGTTAGACTGTCTTTAAAAAAAAAAAAAGAAGAGAGACAGCAGAAAATACAGTGGTGAATTAGCCCTCCAGCTGTCGTCACTCACTCTCCTGCGATTACTGATGATACCAGACGTCTTTAGTTTTGGGTTTCACCACCACACAACCATCCAGAGAACAGAAAACAAAACTAGGGGTACAAAAAATTTTATGAGTAAGAGATCAGATTTCCATTTAAAGCTTGGGCTGTCAATTGTTACACCCACAATGAAACAGTGAGTAAGAAAACAGAAAGTTTCTTATCTGTCAAGATTACAAGAAATTGCTCTCAACATAAGCTGTGAGTAGAAAAAAAATCAAAAACTATATCCATGGAAAACTTAACATTGTTTCAGGACATAAAACTAGTCTTCAAAAATTTCAAATAATGACTATCTAACAGTCCACTTTGTCTGGCCAAAGGCATTTAAATTAGAAACCAACAACATAAAGATAAAATCAACAACAAACGGTTACAAAATTTAAAATATTCATCTAAACTTATGGTCAGAGAAGAAATTAGAATCGCAATCAAAATACACTTTTTTGTCATAAAAGTTGAATTTGTTCATATATCTCTTAAAATTAACCTAATTGGTGCCTCATCGATCTTACTGTAATATATTAAAATATAAGATCTTAGAATGACCTTATGCTAATATACGGTAATATATTACCTTGGTATTTTCTTCCTAAGGTGGAACATTATTTGTAAGCATGACATTTATTGAAGTAAAAAATTATAAGTAAATCTAAGAGATTATTTTTAAAACACAAAACAAAATTTTATTTTTCTACATTTAATAAAGTCCCTAGTACATAGTAGGTATTCGATAATTTTAGGTGTTTTCATAAAAGGTGATGCAATATTATGGCAATGTGTAAACTTTACCTTCAGTCAATTTTATGCCCTTTTATCAAAAACACTAGCTTGAAACTAGCACTCTCTGCAGCAATCCCAAAACCACTTTTAATTTTTCCTTTGAAAAGTAATGGAATGCTTTAAATAGAAGAAAGAAGGATGTGATGGTGTGCTCCAGGCAAAACCAATGGAAACATCACCAGGGACACCAAGTGTTCATGGTCCAATCCATGACTCCTTCCAAGAACGAAGTGAGAAACCATGGAGAGCTCCTTCTCCCGAGCTTGAAAACAGCTGATCCTACTGCTATGAGAAAACAGTATGGTGCTTCCTCAAATAATTAATAATAGAACTGCCACGTGATCTAGCAATTTCACTT
This sequence comes from Theropithecus gelada, assembly GCF_003255815.1. NCBI lineage: Eukaryota > Metazoa > Chordata > Mammalia > Primates > Cercopithecidae > Theropithecus > Theropithecus gelada. The sequence goes on along the minus strand of NC_037668.1, from coordinate 211,766,992 downwards.
CTCGGTATATATCTAACAGTACTGAAAACAGGGACTTGAAGAGGTATTTGTACACTCACGTTCCTGACAGCATTATTCATAACATTCAAGGGACGAAAGCAACCCAAGTGTCCACCAATAGGCAAATGGATACGCAAAATATGGTGCATATATATACAATAGAACATTATCCATTTCTTTTCTTTGGGACAAGGTCTTTCCTTTTCTTTGAGACAGCATCTCACTCTGTCACCCAGGCGGGAGTGCAGTGGCACAAGCAAGGCTCACTGCAGCCTTGACCTCAGCAAGTTCAGGTGATCCTCCCACTTCGGCCTCCCTAGTAGCTGGGACTACAGGAGTACACCACCACACCCAGACAAATGTTTCGTATTTTTTGTAGAGACGAGGTCTCACCATGTTGCCCAGGCTGACCTTGAACTCCCGGGCTCAAGCCCAGCTGAGTTTCCCAAAGTGCTGGTATTACAGGAGTGACCCACCGCACCTGGCCTCCACCTTAACAAGGAAGAAAATTCTGACACATTACAACACAGATAAACCTTGAGAACAATATATGAAGTGAAACAAGCCAGTCACAAAAGAACAAATAATGTTTGGTTCCACTTACATAAGATATCTAGAGTAGCCAAATTTATAAAGGCATAAAGTAGAAGGGTGATTGCCAGGGAGTGGGGGTAGGAGGAAATGGAGAGCTATTGTTTAATGGGTACAGAATTCAAATTTCCAAGATGAAAAGTGTTCTGGAGATTAATGGTGATGGTGGTTGTACAAGAAGGTGAAGGTACTTAATGCAATGAACTGAACACTTAAAAATGGTTAAGATGGTAAATTTTACATTATGTGTGTTTGCTACACTTAAGAAAATGGGTTTTACACCTTTAATCTATGCAATCTGTCCAGCCTTTGTTGGTGCCAACTAATTTTTGCTCCAAACTGAGGGTAAGATGAGGCTACATTTAATTTTGTTAGAATTATTTATCTTTCTCCCTTACTGGGTTTCCCTCCATTATTTAAAGCAAGTACATTTTTTTCTTTTTTATTATTATTTAATTTCTAGGATACATGTGCAGAACATGCAGGTTACACAGGTATACACATGCCATGGTGGTTTGCTGCACCCATCAATCCGTCACCCACATTTGATATTTCTCCTAATCCTATCCCTCCCCCCAGCCCCAACCCGCTGCCTGGCCCCGGTGTGTGATATTCCCCTCCCTGTGTCCCTGTGTTCTCATTGTTCAACTCCCACTTATGAGTGAGAACACGTGGTGTTTGGTTTTCTGTTCCTATGTTAGTTTGCTGAGGATGATGGCTTCCAGCTTCATCCATGTCCCTGCAAAGGACATGAACTCATTCTTTTTTTTATGGCTGCATAGTATTCCATGGTGTATATGTGCCACATTTTCTTTATCCAGTCTATCATTGATGGACATTTTGGTTGGTTCCACGTCTTTGCTATTGTGCTGCCCAAAGTAATTTATAGAATAGTGCTGCCATAAACATATATGTGCATGTGTCTTTATAATAGAATGACTTATAATCCTTTGGGTATATACTCAGTAACAGGATTGCTCGGTTAAATGGTATTTCTGATTGTAGATCCTTGAGGAATTGCCACACTGTCCTCCAAAATGGTTGAACTAATTTACAACCCTACAAACAGTGTAAAAGCATTCCTATTTCTCCACATCCTCTCCAGTATCTGTTGTTTCCCGACTTTTTAATGATCACCATTCTAACTGGCATTAGATGGTATCTCATTGTGGTTTTGATTTGCATTTATCTAATGACCAGTGATGATTAGCTTTTTTTCATGTTTGTTGGCCATATAAATGTCTTCTTTTGAGAAGTGCCTGTTCATATCCAGGCAACCTACAGAATGGGAGAAAATTTTTACAATCTACCCATCTGACAAAAGGCTAATATCCAGAATCTACAAAGTACTTAAACAAATTTACAAGAAAAAAAAATCAAACAACCCCATCAAAAAGTGGGTAAAGGATATGAACAGACACTTCTCAAAAGAAGACATTTATGCAGCCAACAGACACATGAAAAAATGCTCATAATCACTGGACATCAGAGAAATGCAAACCAAAACTACATACCAGTTAGAATGGTGATCATTAAAAAGTCAGGAAACAACAGGTGCTGGAGAGGATGTGGAGAAATGGGAACACTTTTACACTGTTGATGGGACTGTAAACTAGTTCAACCATTGTGGAAGACAGTGTGGCAATTCCTCAAGGATCTAGAACTAGAAATACCATTTCACCTAGCCATCCCATTACTGGGTATATACCCAAAGGATTATAAATCATGCTGCTATAAAGACACATGCACATGTATGTTTACTGAGGCACTATTCACAATAGGAAAGACTTGCAACCAACCCAAATGTCCATCAATGATAGACTGGATTAAGAAAACGTGGCACATACACACCATGGAATACTATGCAGCCATAAAAAAGGATGAGCTGATGTCCTTTGTAGAGACATGGATGAAGCTGGAAGGCATCACTCTGAGCAAACTATCACAGGACAGAAAACCAAACACCGCATGTTCTCACTCACAGGTGGGAACTGAACAATGAGAACACTTGGACACAGGGTGGGGAACATCACACACCAGGGTCTGTCGTGGGGTTGGGGGAGGAGGAGGGATAGCATTGGGAGATATACCTAATGTAAATGACGAGTTAACGGGTACAGCACACCAACATGGAACATGTATACATATGTAACAAACCTGCACAGTGTGCACAGGTACCTTAGAACTTAAAGTACAATAAAAAAAAAAAAGAAGTGCCCATTCATATCCTTCATCCACTTTTTGATGGGGTTGTTTTTTTCTTGTAAATTTGTTTGACTTCCTTGTAAATTCTGGATATTAGCTGTATATCAGATGGAGAGACAGCAAAAAATTTTCTCCCATTTTGTAGGTTGCCTGTTCACTCCAATGACAGTTTCCTTTGCTGTGCAGAAGCTCTTTAGTTTAATTAGATCCCATTTGTCAATTTTGGCTTTTGTTGCCATTGCTTTTGGTGTTTTAGTCATGAAGTCTGTCCATGCCTATGTCCTGAATGGTATTACCTAGGTTTTCTTCTAGGGTTTTTATGGTTTTAGGTCTTATGTTTAAGTCTTTAATCCATCCTGAGTTAATTTTTGTATAAGGTGTGAGGAAGGGGTCCAGTTTCAGTTTTCTGCATATGGCTAGCCAGTTTTCCCAACACCATTTATTAAACAGGGAATCCTTTCCCCATTGCTTCTTTTTGTCAGGTTTGTCAAAGATCAGATGGTTGTAGATGTGTGGTATTATTTCTGAGGTCTCTGTTCTGTTCCATTGGTCTATATATCTGTTTTGGTACCAGTACTATGCTGATTTTGTTTACTGTAGCCTTGTAGTATATTTTGAAGTCAAGTAGCATGATGCCTCCAGCTTTGTTCTTTTTGCTTAAGATTGTCTTGGCTATATGGGCTCTTTTTTGGTTCCATATGAAATTTAAAGTAGGTTTTTCTAATTCTGTGAATAAAATCAATGGTAGGCTGATGGGAATAGCATTGAATCTATAAATTACTTTGGGCAGTACAGCAATTTTCATGATATTGATTCTTCCTATCCATGAGCATGGACTATTTTTCCATTTGTTTATGTCTTCTCTTATTTTCTTGAGCATGGTTCATAGTTCTCCTTGAAGAGGTTCTTCACATCCATTGTAAATTAAGTTGTATTCCTAGGTATTTTATTGTCTTTGTAGTCATTGTGAATGAGAGTTTACTCATGATTTGGCTCTCTGTTTGTCTATTATTGGTGTATAGGAATGCCTGTGAATTTTGCACATTGCTTTTGTATCCTGAGACTTTGCTTAAGTTGTTTATCAGCTTATTAAGGAGTTTTTGGGCTAAGACGATGGGGTTTTCCAAATATACAATCATGTCATCTGCAAACAGAGATAATTTGACATCCTCTCCTCCTATCTGAAGAACCTTTATTTCTTTCTCTTGCCTGATTGTCCTGGCCAAAACTTCCAATACTATGTTGAATGGGAGCGGTGAGAGAGGGCATCCTTGTCTAAAGCAAGCACATCTTTTATGAACACATAATGATTAATAACATCTGGCAGGAATACTGACAAGAAACCCCACAAGAGCAAAACACATGTTTTCTTTTCTAAATATAACTTCAACACAGTCTACTCTCCAGCAGTCCTAACAGTTAGCATTCAAATGTTAAGAGTATTTACTCAGCATTCATTATTCCTCTATTATCAGTTAGGCTTCATTGTAACAGAATTATTTCTAACACATAGTGCAGATTCACTGCATACACTGCCATTTGCATGGCGAGGCGTCATTACTCAATTTTGTAAGTAAGTCCATGATTTTTTTATAAGAAGAGAAATTGTTTTACCCTATATAAATGCCTACAGGGTAATATTATAGTCTATGGGAAGGGAAGACAATTTGTGTTATTAGTATGAATTATTTTATAATGTTTATTCTGATTTTCGAATATAACAAGAGTTGAAAATTTCCTTAATAATATGCAGAGGCTCTGAGCAGCTCCAATACATCCGCATTCTAATCTCATTTTAAGTCATTTCACATTAAGCAAGGATAGATGTTACTGGACTGTACAGTGACAGAGGATGAGAAACTGGCTTATACCATGGGTAAGCCAAGAACACAATGAAAACTTCAGTGACTTTTAGAATTATAATCACACTTTTCAAAAATAATCCACTCTTAAATGGCTCCAGTCCCTAAAAACAAAGACGATAAGCTTCATGGAGAAAAGAACTACACGAAAAAATTACAGCTACTTAGGAGGAATAAGTTCTAGCATTCTATAGCACTGTAGGGTGACTACAGTTAATAATAATTTATTGTGTGTTTTCAAATAGCTAGAAGAGAGAATTTTTGAAGTTCTGAACACAAAGAAATAATAAATGTTTAAAGTGATGGATATGCTAACTATCCTGATTTGATTATTGCACATTGTATACATCAATCAAAATATCACACCATTGCTCATAAATATGTACAATTTTTATGTGTCAATTAATAATTTTTAAAAAGAAAAGAACTACATTTCAATAACCTCCTATTTCCTCTACAGCACATAGTTTGGCAGTCACCAATTAATTCAAGTGCTCAAATATTTATTGAGCTTTTAATATATTCCAGATATTCTTCTAGGCACTGGGGATTCAAGTGTGAATAAAACACTTGACTTTCATTGTTCAAGGCACAACATGACTTGTCTTCCTTGTAGACTGAAAAAAAAATGTCTTGAGATTAAAATTATGAAGAGATTTCCAAGTATATGTGTGCTTTTCAAAATCCATTTAACATAATTTTCTCTAATGGTAATTTTGTTTTGTAGTTTATTTACCTATCCAGTTAGAGGTTTGCATTTCTTTAGACTAGTGCACTTCTTTTAAAGCAAGTAGAGCTGTCCCTCTCACTCTCTAATAAAATCCTAACTCTCTTTTTCCAACCCCTGTCACATTTACATCATGCCCTCCTCTTAACAAAGGCTCCTGATGCTCTTCTATTGTGAGTTAGAGATTACACTATTACTACACACACAGAGAACACTGCTGGACTGGTGAATGATTTGCAAGGCATTGAAAGGAAGTATTTACATTCAGGATTTCTTTTTTTTTTAATTTCAAGAATGAAGTTTATGAATTTGGGAAGTGAGATCCAATGCATACAGCTGAATGGTCTATTAGGTTTGGGGCCATTAGGGGGTCTTTCAGAAGAGATAAGAAATGAATGGGGCAGTTTCTCACAAAGCATGGGCTGTGGATTGACCACATCAAAATTCCCTGAGATCTTTTTAAAAATTCAGATTCAAAGACCTCACTGCAGAACTAAGAATCAGAACAGCCAGGGTACTACTTGGGGCTCTGCATTTTAATATGCACCTTAGGTGATCTTTATGCACACATAATTTGAGAATCAAATGTACTATAGATACAGAGGTAAGAAAGATAAGAACTCGACCTTGGAATATTTATCTTCCCCTTCCATATTCCAGCCAATACTAAATAACCGCTTCTTAAATATATCGATTCTTCTGGTCTGTTAGCTCATTGCAGTAATTATTAGCTAAAATCAGGGAAGTAGGAGGGTTAGAGAAAAGAAATCACGAAGGAAATTCTTCTCAGACACAGACACACACACACACACACACAGTGGGGCGGGGGCAAAGATGGACTTTGGGTGCAATACTCAATACTCTTATTTATTTGGAGATTCTTTTTTAGCAGAATAAAATGGCATTCAAATCAATAGCACTGGAATCTCTAATCATGACATGTTTAACAGTGAATTATTTAAGATGTTACTGCCCACATGTCAAACCACCAATGAGCCAATCCATCCATTTAATGGTTTCAGAAGGGTGTCTGAACATAAATGCATGAACATATTGAATTAATGACAGTATTAAAAAATAGTACTGAAAGAAAATTTTGGAACAGAAGAGGAACAGTGATTGTGGGCTGTGGGCAGCAATATACACTTTGAGGAAGATCTGAAACGTGACAGAGGATTTTCAGCACAAGTGAGATTTTCACGGGTAGAAAAGCTTGGAGAAGGCATGCCTGAGTGAGGCAGTCAATTGCTTAAATATTTTATGGATCTGCCTGCTGTTTACTGAAGACAGCATGCAAAGGTGTCAGCTTAGTTCAAGAGTGTAAATAGGGCAGGTTTCTTACTTCACCCAAGACAACAATTCTGTAAGATCTCTTGCCGCGAGGAAAATTATGCCTTTTCTTCTTTTACATTCTTTCTGTTGTTCTTGGTTACAGATTATTTTTTTAAAAGCATCTTTTAAAGTAATATCTAAATAGTTTTTGCAATCTTAGATATGGCGGAGGAAGATGGATTGCCATGTCTGACGCAGAATGCTGACTTCCTAACAGAGTAACTAATCATAAGGCTTTGGCCCTCTTCATATATGTAGACAGCTCCTCCTCACATCCCATGCACATTTTAAACTCACCCTTGAATTCCCAGTTCACACTTTATCTCCTTTGAAAATTATTTTGTCCCCTGTCAGAATCAGCTGCATGTCTTTTGTTCTGGCATAGCATTTTCTACCCTTTTTACAAAAAAGATCACACTGCCTTATAATAGTTTTTGTTTTCATTGTTTCCACTAAATTCTAATAACTGGAATATAAGCTTCTATGGGATTGGGGTCTTTACATTTTAAAATTGTATACCTAATATAATGTCAGGCATATGACAGGCACTTAAAAATATCTGATGCTTGAACAAATAAATGAATAAATGATATGATGCCAAGGAGACTATGCTAGACTGGGCTTAGCAGGCAGAACAGATTCTTAACACTCCTCTCTGTTAAGAAAAGACCATGAGATCTGCAGAGGAAAAGGGAGAACTTTATTTTCTATAAAAAACTATCTGCAGACTGGGGAGCACCACCTTCAGTACAAGTGAACATGTGCTTTCTGAAGAACCAAAGGAGGGTCTGGCTTAAGTAAGGAAAGTTCTCACCCTGGTTCTCAAACAGGTCCATTCATGCCAATGAAAGATTCAAACTTGTTCAGGTCTGATTGCTCAAAATAGTGGAGCCTGGATTAGATTATTTCCAAGTCCCAAACCAGAAGATGTTTCTTTCAAATGGCCAGTTGGGGGCGTGGGGGTGAGGGAATGAACGCGTTCTAGCCACAATTTATCTTGGCACCTGCAACAAAAGTCAGTTTGGCTTGATTGTAGAAAGGGAAGTCCTGTGATACTTCTACAACATCTTTCTGAGAAAACAATATGTGACCGCTCCCTTACTTCACTATGGCTGCTTGTTCTGACTTTGAGCACCTCTGTTGGCTACAGGGAGTCCATTTTGTCTGTCCGTCAGGGTATCCTTTAACATCTCTAAGGCCGCCTCCAAACTTCCTCTCATTAACGCACTTATGTCGGAGGTTGCAAAGGATTTTTGTGAAAAATCAGACCTTCGTGATGACCTTGAGCAGTAGGATATAAATAACTCCCACAAGCTTAGCGTTCCAATAATGGAATACTAGGCACAACTGGGTTAATGCCTCATCTCTGTAATTCTAACTCTAGTCCTAATTTTCCTCTGGTTCTCTTTCTTCTTCCTATAAGTAGGCTCAAGTCTCTTTGAAGCTTAAAATGTCAGAATTAACAACCGTCCCAACTGTCTACAGTCACCACCTACCCATGTCTTAAGTTGAGTTTTCTAGAAACAGAACTTAAGAATCCTTGTACAAGGGGTTTAATGAGGGAATGTTCTAAAAAAAAAAAAAACAAACAAACAAACAAAAAAAGACTGTAAGGAAGAGAAGAAAGAAGGATAGGGCAGGGGGACTGCTAAGCAAAGGTGTGGTATTGTATGAGGTATCAATAAAAAAAGAAAAAGCCAAAGGATGAACTAGTACAGAGCACTGCTCTTAAGGGTCCTTGGCATTCCTGTGAATTTTCTGGTTACCTGTATTTTAAAGATAGTCTCCTAACAATTCATTGATTCTTGGCACTAAAAGTCTTTTATTTTCTCATGATGTCATGCTGTGAGGTTGTATGGAAAAGCCAGTTATTAACATAGTAAATCAAGTAACTAGTACACTCTAAATGAATAGGCAAAGACAAAACGTGTACGGAAAATTTTTTTTTTAAATAAAAATGCTTTACTGTTCATTTGTTCAAAGATGATACCCATTGTGTTGTTTACTCTGTGTGTGAATGCTAATGAGTAATGAGTAAGCCACCCTGCAGATTACTCAGCCTGTATATTGAATTAAAACTATTTCATTATTAAAAAGAAAAAAAAAGGATATTGTATCAGAAGTCTAGCTTCAGATAGATCCCAAGGGGAATTCTGGAACACAAATTGCTCTGGAGCTTGTCTTGCCTTGAGACGAAGAAGCTGAGATTTGATACACCCTTCCCCAACCCTCCCATTCCCCGACACACAGTCCGTGAGCCTTTGGTCACAAACCACTAGAGAAGGGCCAGAAGATCCCAGGCATCTCCATGAGTTGGGTCCTTGCATCTGAGGCAATGGCGTCCACTTGTCTGCAGACTGCAATCACTTAAAGAACTCCCAGCACTACTGATGCCTGAACCCCACCTCCAGAGATGATGTTTTAATAGTCTTGGGTGTGGTTTGGGCAATGGAATTTTCCCATGCTCTCAGGAGGGTCTAAGGTGCAGACTAGTTTGGGAACCACTGAGATAAGCACCAACAAGAGTATAGAAAACTGCTGGATCACTGCTCGGCTGTGAACTGAGGGAAAGTAATCAAGGCGTGAGTTGAAACAAATGTCATAAGCCGGTAAGACTACTGAAATAAAAGTTGTGGGCTGCGGCAATGAAATTAAGCTTTTTGGAGTATGAGTTTGAGATGCCTGCAGAACACTCAGGTTGAGAGAAAGTGCTGGTATAAACCTCAAGTCAGTGTTCAGATTTTAAATACCAGAGTGTCCAACTTTCAAAGTTTTATAAGCTTTGTTGTTAGAATAGACTATTTTTGGGGTTGAGAATCTGAAGTTATCAAAAGAAAATGTCTTTGCTAATACCTCTGTGGTGATTTAACGTATTGAAAATACCAAGAAAGATTTCTGTTCTTGGCGGTTCCTTTTACCCCTGGCTCTTTCCCTAACATGTAAGAGCAATGTGTCTTCAAGGCCTCAGGGCAGGGATGACAAAACAGACTGAGGTGGGGAAGCTATTCAATCTTCAAACGCCTAAACTCTACTAAGGGAGTCAGGGCATAAAAATTGGATTTAGAATACCTGATGCATCAGAACAAAGCTTCTTCACTCCATGACTAGATTAAAAAGTCTACACATTGGGGCAGAGTCAGGGAGGGAACAGATAGAAAACAAGGACGGGCCAGGCGCGGTGGCTCATGCCTATAATCCCAACACTTTGAGGGGTCGAGGCGGGGTATCACTCGAAGCCAGGAGTTCGAGACCAGCCTGGCCAACATGGTGAAACCTTGTCTCTACTTAAAATACAAAATTAGTTGGGTGTGGTGGCACATGCCTGTAGCCCCAGCTATGCAGGAGGCTGAGGCACAAAAATCACTTGAACCCAGGAGTCCAGGAGGCGCAGGTTGCAGTGAACCAAGATAGTACCACTGCACTCCAGCCTTTGCGACATGGCAAGACTCTGTCTTAAAAAGGAAAGAAGGAAGGAAGGAAGGAAGGGAGGGAGGGAGGGAGGGAGGGTTGGTTTAGACTTTGATTGGGCTCTGAAAAGGGACCCCACACCCTCCCCAGAATGTAGGATCTGACAGAAACTCATAAAGTTTTAGGGAATCTATGGGCTTATTCCCAAGTGAAATGCCCTAGGAGTGCAATGGCAATATGAAAAATATAGACATATGGTCTTAAGATAATCACACCAAATTCCTTTCATGTGGGGTCACAGGGAATTTGGTGTGACTATTTTTTTTTTTTTTTTTTTTGGTGTGACTATTTTAAATGCCCAGAGAGGGGCCCTGAAATAGCAGAGACAGCTTCAACTGAAGAGCTTACGGTCAGAAATGAAGGATAACACAGCTGCAATACAGGAGAAGGGTGGTGTCTCCGAGGATGTTTGCACAGATAGGGAAAGAGAGACAGACAATTCCACAATGCCCAGGAATGAAACCAATCCCAGGGAAAAGGCTTCCCCTAAGATGACCATGAGTAAGGTTCTACCACCTGCCGACGTGGGAGGATATAATAAAAACTGAACTGCTTTTTAAACATCAAGAAAGTTCTACTTACCACCTACATGAGGTTATATACTGAGATAAGCAACTAACAATTCATCTTATCTGAGAATATAATTTGGACCAAGAAGAAACTATTTGGCTTCATTATGTATGAGAAAGAGCACTGCATTGAGGAAGGATCACCAAACTGTGAATCCAGGGATTGCGGTAGAGTCCTAGTTTGGCTACGTGTGTGTATATGTGCAGGAGTATATGTGTGTATACATTGTGACTGTACACGTACACATGAGCAGTGTGTGTGTATATGTGCAGGAGTATATGTGCGTATACATTGTGACTGTCTCTATGTATGTACATGTACACATGAGCAGTGTGTGTGTAAGACAGCTGTGTATGGACTGTGTCTTCAGCAAGTGCTTTTGAAGCAATTTATTAAGAGATAAGAGGGTCTGGGCTGTAACTAAAATTTACCAGTTTTAGTAACAATTTTTTTTTTTTTGCCCTCAAAATGAATTGGTGTATTTAGTCCTTAAATATAAAACTTGCTCCAGTTACTATAAAAATACAGCAGTTTGAGCAGAAACACAAATAGTGTTTGAAAAATACAGGCATATTAGAAGCACTTTGTGGTGTATTTTGAAATTACCAGTTAATTCATTTTCCCAAGGCAGCTTCCAGGCCCCTGAAAGTCAAACCATGTCCAGGAAGATTCAGGATAGCTCTTAAATAAGCCCAGTTGCATTCTCTCCAAAGACACTTATAGTATTAAGGCTGGCCTGGCCCAGGAAATTACTGTTCCCTGGATGAGCAAGAAGGCCTTGGTTTATTCAAGGCCCCACAGGTTATTTTGACACTTTCTGTGACCTTGGAGGGGGCTACACCCTGCCTGGCATGGTGAGAACTCCAGCATTTTATTCCCCTCATAGCTAAGAATCTTCTTCCTTCCCTCACAGACTTACAGAAGCATGAGCAGTGACACTAAAGTGTTTGAGTTGAATTCATAACTTTGGGATGTGAGTGTTCTAAGTAAGGGCCTACTCATTTAAAGGAAGAGAAAAAAACTGCTTGGAAAGAGAAAGACTTCATCAAACTCACAGACCCATTATGTGAGTTGAGACAAATCCATGTAATTTTCAATGGCTTAGTTTTCTCAATTGGAAAATAAGGAAATGGTATTAGAATCTATTAAATCCCTCCTGGCTCTAATATTCTATAATCAAGGTTAAGGGGCTTTAATCCCTTAATCCCTTCTCTTAGTGTGAGGGAAGTGGGGGCCGAGGTGACATATACATCTTCCCAGGCCATCTGCTTTCCTAAACATCTCATTCCACATTATTCAAATCTCGTACCTGCACTATATTAAAGAGAAATATTAACTTCCCAAGCATCAGAAAACTGGTCTTAAGGTAGTCTTGCTCTTGTTCCTATCTTTTGCAAACTCATGAAAAAGGCAGATTCTTTGAAAATCTATTGTGTCAAGTTCCCAGACTCATCTTGTATATCGTACACATTTGAAATAGAATGATACACACGACACTCAGTGACTTTATTCCAACATTCGCTTTTAACCTCAGACAAAAAAAGAAATCAAAGAATCTTTCATCCGGCACTGTGCCTCTGCCTGTCCAGACAGATGGCTGTCTTTCTGTTTCTGGAATCTCTGGAGAAGGAGGTCTTACAGTTTCTCTTCTTAATCTTTGTCAGCTGAATTCAATGTTCTTTTTATTTACAAAACAGCATGCAGGAATATAAAAGAATGGAGTGTTCTCTGTGCAGGCTTCACAGGCAAGCTTCTCTTTGCTGTACTGTAATTTCCAGCATACTAATTTGCACTTTGGGTCCATTATTAAGTGAAATAAGGGTTACTGAACACAAGTACTGTGATACCATGACAGTTGATCTGATAACTAGAAAGGTTACTAGGCAACTAACAGGCAGGTGGTGTACATGCCAAATTACAGACTGATTCACAACCTGGGCATGATGAGGTGGGACAGTGTGACACTGTACACTATTTAAAACTTATGAATTGTTTATCTTCAAAATTTTCTTTTTAGTATTTTCAGTCCACAATTGACCATGGGTAACTGAAATTGCAGAAAGCAAAACCATGGACAAGGGGGAACTACTGTATAGTAAATATTAACACATCTGATTTTAATGTCAACACTAGACATTTTGCAGATTCTCTTGCCCATATTTCCTTTAACATAGACATCTCACCACAGCTTCAATATCTTTACCAGAAGCACTAGTTCTCTCTAGGTCATTTGAGTGAGTCTCTGTTCTTTTACAAAAAGTAATTTCCAATATCCCTTCTCTCTCTGGGCTTGACTTTCACTGTTCTCTGATTTGTCAAAACAATTCTAGCTGTTCAACTCAATTGTATTTGTAGGCCTTACCAATCACCAGAGTTGCTATGCTTTTCTTAGTAAAAACTTGGCTAAAAGATTTGGTCCCACATTTATAGTTCCTATTAGGCCAAAACAGAAAATCACATAATAAAAACTTGAACTAACCAGTAACTATGCAACAGGCAGCTACATGGTAATCTCATCACTTAGTGAAATGCTTTACTGAAAATCTTATATTCCTTAATGCTGATTTTGTGTGTGTGTTACAGAATGTGTCTTTCAGTTCCCTAAAGTGATTTTTAATATTTAGAAGTTTAAAATATTGACAATAGAATTACATACATATAAATTCATTGATTTGATCCTATCCTTTCTACCAATTTATTGAGCATTGCATCATGAAATCATATTAAGCAGATTACAAATGTTAATCTTGTTTATTGATGTTACATAGTATTAAATGTCTTACTATATGTGGTGAAACCAACATGTCTTTGACATTAAGATAAGACATTCAAAAGTCATTTGATATTGCTTCAGACACTGCTCCAAATTACCTCATAAATCACAAAACTTGGGGTTTTATTCTGAGAGTAAGTTATTTTTCTCTTTAATTTCAAGGCACATAATTTTTATTACATTAAAAATTAGTTCTTAGTTTTCATTTACACATACTGTACATCAGAGACCCTCTGTCACCTATATTTCTCCTGAGCTTAGCATCTGTAGTTCAAGTTGATGTTTTTCATCAAAGGAACAATGACAAAGAGATAGGATAGCAACTATAAGAAATTCTATTAAAAATTCATATGTGAGCAATTTGGGGAAAAGTTTTTGTTATGATACTAAATTAAAATTATTGTAGCTCAGATGATACATGTATGATCTCAACTTTGCAAAAAAAAAAAAAAAGGAGCAAATACAGCAAAATACTAATGAAGTTGTTTCTGGATAATATAATTATAGATATTCTTTCTCCTTCTACCTGTCTGAATTTCCCAAATTTTCTATAACTAGAATAAATTGTATTTTTGTTAGGAAAACAAATTTATTAAACAAGCACAACTGATTTATTTGGGACTAGTTAAGGTATTATCTTTGCTATACTAAGTATATAAGATGAGAACTTTTTGGTCAATTAAAATTAAAACTATAAATGAAATATTCTTATAAACTTTGTATTTGTGGGACAAAGCTTTTAGAGAGACACAATTTTAAGTTAAGGAAATATTTATGAACATTTCTCAATTTTTACTGCTCAAAAATTGAAAAATTGTGAAGCTCATTTTTCTCATAGTGATTTCATTGGCTTTCTTCATTATAGCAATATGGTCATAAAATTCTTTACATGTGCTGATATGGTATTATAATAGTTGCCATACTTATAACATTTAATTTATTCAATAGAAGAAGAAATTTTAAAAATATTTTATTGTACAAATACAGCTTTCATCATAGTGGACTTAAGTCACAGAAGAGTTTATTATTGTCAGGCAAGGTGGCTCACACCTGTAATCCCAGCACTTCAGGAGGCTAAGGCAGGACAATTGTTTGAGGCCTGGAGTTCAAGACCAGGAGTTCGAGATCAACATAGCGAGACCCCATCTCTACAAAAATTTTTTTTAAAAATAGCTGGACATGGTGGCACACACCTGTAGTCCTAGTTACTCAGGATGCTGAAGTGGGAAGATCAGCCTGATCAAAGTTACAGTGAGCTAAATTCATACCATTATACTCCAGCCTGGGTGACAGAATGAGAACCTGTCTTAACAACAAAAAGGAAGAGCGGGGAGGGGAGGGCAGGGGAAAGGATTATTATTATTAACTTTTGTTATTATACTCTAAGTTCTAGGGTACATGTGCACAATGTGCAGGTTTGTTATATAGGTATACATGTGCCATGTTGGTGTGCTGCACCCATTAACTCATCATTTACATTAGGTATATCTCCTAATGCTATCCCTCCCCCATCCCCCCACTCCACGACAGGCCCCAGTGTGTGATGTTCCCCACCCTGTGTCCAAGTGTTCTCATTGTTCAATTCCCACCTGTGAGTGAGAACATGCGGTGTTTGGTTGTCTGTAACTCCTACCCCTGAGTCAAACAGAAAGGAAAGACAGCACATCCAGCTGTGCAAGAACACTGCTGATACCTAGCTGAGCTCTTTAAAGACATATGGGCCCCACATTAACCCACTCATCCAGGAGGACTCTGAGGAGTTCTCATTCCATCACATCCATCAGCCACCAAAGGCCCCCTTCTCATCTAATAGAGGTCCTATAGCTCCAAGACCTGGGAATAAGGAGACGCTAAAGGCAAAAAAATAGGCTGTCCCATACTTGTTATTTTTGACTTCTGCATATGTACTAAAACTTTGCTGGCCTTATATGAGTCTCAAAGAACATTATGAATTCTAGTTACTGCTGATTTTCTTCAGAAACATGGACCTGGCCAGGAACTCATGAATGGTTAAAATCTACTCTACGTCTTTCATAATTCATTGCATGCAAATTATACATTGTTATTACTACAGAATTTGATTTGACCATTCACATTAAATCATATTATAATGTTCACAACATCCTAAGTTAAACAACATTTACAAATAATGTTATATATTGATGCCTGATTTTCGTGCATCCAATATAATACAACAGTCAAGGTAAGCAGCAATCCTAAAAGATTTCTGCCTTCACTAGGCCTTTTTTTTTTCCTGTCTGGGTGTGCTACATGCTGAATCAATAATTTCAATAAAACCAAAGCTCAAAATAACTGAATAATATTGAGTACTTTAGCCTTGTATCACCAGCAAGTTATTGAAAACAGATAGCCAGCTGTAAATTCATAAAGTTAAATTCATTCTTCCTTATTCTTGCCTTTCAATGCCTTACCCACTGGTATTAGGCTTGGTAAGTATAACCCTATTAAACGATTTTAATCTTTCATACAGAAAGAAAGAACTATTAAGATTGTCAATATAACATCTTAAACTCAAGTTGCAGTAAGAGACAAAGCACATCATGGCCAGTTTTTCAATAAAAATACTACCTCCCTTTTGCAAAATATTAATATATAAAATAACAATTTTGTTGACTAATAAAAATGTAAAATAAAAGGAATCAATCAAATAATAATGCCTACTATACTCTCGGGCAATCAATAAACATTTGTCAAAAAAATGAAAGAACGAATACATTTTCAAGAACAATCTTTCTGCAAGTAAATTACACAGATATTCCAGATATCATGCTCAAACAAGTTCAAATCTAAGTCATAAAAATAAAAAATGTTTAAAGGCAATATAGAAAGATCCCGTTCCTTAAAAGAAAAAATAGTTGAAATAGGTTGTAATCCCCACCAATTATTTTGATCCCAACTTATCCTATGTGTTTTATTACTTACTCTCGCTCCACATCCGCTCTTGTGATTACTGCATATGTATTTGTTTATATGGTTTTTACTACTCAGCTCCTCATTGGAATACAAATTTCATTAAGCCATGGATATTGTATACCTTTTCATTGCTACAATCCCAGCACCTAAAACAGATCATAAATAGTATTTGTTCTTTCTCTGTCTTACCACTATACATGTATGTGGCTGCGATTCCAAGATGCCTGAATTTACTTGGGCTATAATACTATGTGACTCTCAGCTTCTTCACTGAGAGTTGACTTTTTTTTTTTTGGACAAAGTCCCCCTTTGCCGCCCAGGCTGGAGTGCAGTGGCGTGATCTTGGCTTCCTGCAACCTCTATCTCACGGGTTCAAGCTATTCTGCCTCAACCTCCCAACTAGCTGGGATTACAAGTGCACCACATTCATGGCTAATTTTTGTATTTTTAGTAGAGATGGGGTTTCACCATGTTGGCCAGGCAGGTCTCGAACTCCTGACCTCAGGTGATCCACCTGTCTTGGCCTCCCAACGTGCTGGGATTACAGGCATGAGCCACAGCACCCAGCCAAGTTAACTATGTTTTAAAACTTATTTCATTTATACAGTGCAATGTGCCATGGAGGTTCTCTTTATTTTCTTTTTGTCTAGCAATATGTCTCATAATTTATTTTTGCATAAGATGTTAATATATGTGATTATTTTAGGTAGGTAGAAGGTACTTTATCTTATTTGAAGACTATGTACCCAAAGACCTAAGCAGTCATTCAGTTTTGACTTGAACAAGAATCTGTAGAATGGTGGCTTCCACACCTAGTGTACATCAGAATTAACTGAATAACGTTTATTTAAAATGAAAAACAGTGGGGATAAGGTAGGAAGAATAATGTTAGAAGTTGTATGACACATGTTATATTTTCTGACAAGTAGAAACACAGCACCTAAAAAAGAAGAGAAAGGAGAGGGAATAAAGATAGTTGAATAGCACATTGCTTATTGTATAAGGAAGAAATAGGAGTTAAAACATACTATTAAAACTTAAAAATCAGAAGATTAAACTGGAAAACAAAAGGATGTAAGTACAAAGAAAATCCTTAAAAACTATAAACCCTCTTAAATATCCAAAGAAATTTTAACAAAAGAGCAAAGAAAGTACACCATACAATGAAACACAGCATATATACCACAATAACTATAATGTAAAATATGACAGAATTGAGACAAAGCACATCAATCATACGAATAAACAATGAACATAACTTCCCTATTGGAAAAATATTTGCATGTTGGCTGTGAAAATACACTTCCAATCTGGAAGTGATGTACAAGAAACACATCTAAAACAAAGATACTCGGAAGGTCAAAACTAAACGGAAACTGCTCAGAAAATAATGGAGTCATGTCAAAAGGGCATGGGCATCAGCTTGAAGGAGCTCCTAGTAACCAAATCTGGGATAAGTTGAGCATCAAAATTAATAATGGTGATAACCTATTATGATCTATTGAAGAAAATAGGAGTCCATGGATAAATAAACAGAAAAGAAGAAAAATCTCTTCCTTACAGTAGAATGCCAACTAATAGATGTAGAAAAATAATGGAATGATAAAATTACAATCAGGCAACCAACAAATAAAGATTTCAGGCAAGAATCATCGATAACTACTAAAATTAGTATGTGGACAATTGATGCTAAACAGGATATTTAGACAGTCTCAAAGTGTCTCTTCACAATATACTTATTAATTATTAATACGAAGGGGAAAAGTGGTAAATTTACAGTAGAGAAACCCAGAAGACAACCTTAACTAGGGACCAAAGTTAGCATCATCTATAAAGAGACAAAAAAATAAATGACTTATGTGCTTCTGACATAATGAACTACAAGAACACAATACCACTTTTATAGTACTCCCTTTTTTTTTTAATGCATAGCATGGACCAAATCACGAGGAAACAAAGCCAAATTGAGGGATATTCTTCAAAATAAGCAGCCTCTTCAAAAATGTCAAGATCATGAAAGTAAGAAAAGATTTCAGAATTGTCAAAGATTAAAGGAGATGGCAAAGTCATGACAACTAAAGGCAACATGTAGTGCCCCACTGGATACTGCACTAGAAAGAGGACGTCTTTATTTTCAGGAAACTCACAGGGAAGTATTTAGTGGTAAAGAGACAATCCATCAGCAACTTACTCTGAAATGGATCAGGGAGAAAAGTGTTTAAATATATGTACAGAGAGAAAGAAAGAGAACAAAGTAATAAATCTGATAAAAAATTTTACTCTTTGAGAAAGCTAGATGAAGGGTTTATGGCGATTCATTGTACTATTTTAAAATTCTGTCTGTAAATCTGAAATTATTTCAAGATACACTCATGCATAGCATTACAATGGGGGTACATTCTGATAAACGATTTGTTAGGCGATTTCACCATTGTATGAGCATCACAGAGGATGCTTACTCAAACCCAGATGATACAGCCTACTACACACCTAGGCTCTCTGGTATAGCCTATTGCTCCTAGGCTAACAACCTGTGCAGCATGTTACTGTACTGTATACTGTAGGCAACTGTAACACAATCGTAAGTATTTGTGTAGCTAAACATACCCAAACATAGAAAAGGCACAGTAAAAATACAGTATTATAACCTTATGCGATCACTTTCATATAGGCAGCCCGCTGGTTGCTTACTGGAACATCATTATGCAACACACAACTGTAAAAGTTAACATAATAGTTACTGAAAAAAAACCACAATTGAAAACGAACCAAAACAAATGAATCTAACCACATACCAAATTGTTAACATAACTATTTTTTGAAATTTATCCAAATTTAGTTGGATGTGCTCTAGAATTTAAAGAATTCTAAAGTTCACATTTCACTAGAGTTACACTAGAGTAAACTGTAGAATTATTGTTAGTAATAATATCTCCCATTGATTCTATTTCTTTTATATTGTGGGATAAAGCATTAATTTTATTAATGTGAAAAACAAGATCTTCACTGTTAGAAAACAGATACAATTGTGAAATCAAATAAACTATATTAAAATACTGTAATGTTAAAATGAAATAGAAAATTATCAATATGAGGTTGGGTGCAGTGGCTCACACCTGTAATTCCAGCACTTTGGGAGGCCGAGGTGGGTGGATCACTTGAGGATATGAGTTCGAGACCCACCTGGCCAACATGCTGAAACCTCTTTTCTACTAAAAATACAAAAATTAGCTAGGCGTGGGGGTATGGTCCTGTAATCCCAGCTACTCAGGAGGTTGAGGCCAGAGAATTGCTTGAATCAGGTAGGTGGAGGTTGCAGTGAGCCAAGATCACACCACTGCACTACAGTCTGGATGACACAGCGAGACTCCACCTCAAAAAAAAAAAAAAAAAAAAAGACACTGCTGTGTCCTTTATGTAGATGCTGAAAAAGAAAAAAAAAGAAAGCAAATTATCAGTATGAGCTTAAAGTTTTTAAATGTCTTTTACAGCGCTGTTCCATGAAATAGTATCTATGCCATGTCACCCAGCAGCCATGGTTGTCTCTTTCACATAGATTTTGTCTCTAATGACACCCACACTAAGTCTGATAAGATTTCTTGCACAAATGCCTGATTTTACTGCTGCAGCAGGGATGACAAAAGTTAGGCTTCCAACAAGTTAATGGATCAGAAGAAAAAGAAGCTTTTAATGTTATGACAAAAGGACACCGTGACATGGCTCCCTGTGGCTGAAAGAACAACTTGAACTTGAAAAACAACTGCAGAAGAGTAATGTGTTGAGTCAATGAAAATCCATGGGTCCATAATGACATTGACAAAAGTAAGAAAAATCTCATTTTTTTCACTATTTAAGAGGCTATTAAAACTACTTCTCAGTCTTACTAAGAACTGCATTTTAGAATAATCAAACGTCTCTGTCAATGGAAAAAAACTCTTTTAGAAGAATTTTAATTAATGTATAAGAAATGACACCTTTTTTTTGAAATCCTAATGAAATCAGGGATGAAGACAAGAATTGATGTTAAAACCATTAGGTGAAAGACTGATGGGAAATAAGCACAGAGCTTGATTATAAGAAAAAGATGAAAAGAGAAACTGAACAGATTCAGCTACTAATTTGTAAAGTTAAGCCTAATCATAACCAGTAAAGAGAATTCTATTAACACTGCTAGATTGAGGGTGCTTAGATTTCAGTATTTAGATTTTAATAATTCGAGCTATATGTCTTCTTATAAATTAAAGTGAGGTTCTCATATATGATTTGGATCCAAGTAAACATTTTCCCCCACACAGTTTTCTTTTGGAGCCATAATTTATACTCTCCCCGTGAAAGCCCAAAAGTAAAACTTTATCTTTAATCTTCTTCATGTAGGCAACTGGTAGAAACTGGGTGCTGGAGGACCCCAAAGAAGTCTACAGTTTTTTCAGAAAACAGAAGTTGATGATGTTTATTGCTACTAATGGGCAGCAAAGCCTCGTAACTAATTTGCAGCAGCTATTTTTTTGTTGTTTGTTGTTGTTGTTGTTGTTGTTGCTGAGCAGTGACTGCACACCAGTAACTTCCCCAGAATAAACTACGCCCATTTTTTTTGGTACAAAATGTAGTGGGATTAAAGAAAACCAATGAACTCCAGATGCAACACTTACAAAGGACCCTAGGAGTAGGCTCTTCTAGGCTTGGATGGTGATGTGCCAATACGGAGATAAAGGAATTTAGGAAAATCAGTTATTTCTCAGGAATGCTTGTCCCTCAGTCTGATTTTCTTGTTGCAGATCCTATTTATAAAGTCATAGGTGAATATCACTCCTCTAACCTCTTATCCATCACCTCTTTCACTATGTGGATTGATGCATGAAGTAGATTATGACAAGGGTCTTGCCGTAATAATACAGAAAAGAAAAAAAGCAAATTAATAATTTTCAAAATATTAGCCCAATTATAAAAATGTTAGAGAACACAATTTCCAACAAATTAGAAGCACTGAATGTTAGGAAATCCTTTAAACTAATTTTAAAATCACTATGTACAGAATTACATCTCTGATGTCTTAATGAATATATTATCAATCTAACATCTATATTTCACTTCATATTGCCTAACCACACTTAATTCCATGCTGTCCCAGTATTATTAGTGACATTATCACATCATGTTAGAGTTACCAGAACATTTCCTCAATGGTAATATCAGTGAATAGCTCAGCACCAAGATTTTCTTGTCATTATTCCTTAGTTAAGCTAATTTGAATTCACTGATTAGATTTATCCTCAGGATAAAGGCAGGGTTATTTCATGTCATGTTATTTCAGCTAATTGTCCATTCTTCACAAATACCGATTAGCAACTTGTTTATTGAACAAAATAAAATCTCATGGTTGAGTAGAAGAATTCACATGGACATGCTGTATAACCCTGGGGAAACTTTATGTTTGAGTGTCATTTTCTCTGAGTTGCTAATAGGCCAATAATGTGCCAGATCCAACAACCAACTGTGCTTCCCTGGAAAAAAACACCAGGCACTTTTTGCTTATGATTTAAAGAGCACCCAAGAGCTCAGGCCAGGCTTAAAGAGCAAATGGCAGACCACAAGCTTGCAGAAGACCTGCCTCCCAATCCCAGAGACAGGGACATGCCTGGAAGAGAAATCACAGGATACCAAAGTCCTGGTCCAGTTGTAAGAATCCTCCAAATTGCAATCTTCTGTCTCAGTTTTCTTATATTTCTCTTTTGTTCCTCTATTTACCTCTCCTCAGTTCTCTCTAATGAGCATAATACTGCTCCCTCAGTTTGCTCTAGGTCCTTACTCCACTTACTTTTATCAAAAGTATATCATCATGTAATTTTCAAAAATAGAGCAGAAAAGTTTACATTGTATAACAATACTCCCACTCCCTGACCTGCCCCTCTACCCCTAAGTCCCCAGAGGCAACAACTTCTAACCATTTTTGTATTTAGACGTGGTGGTCACTTCCCTAATTCTAAATCAGGATTATCAGCATAAATACCTCCAGATATCAGGCAGGCAATATAAATTTTGGGGTGGGCTATGCGTAAGGCACTATGCGTAAGGCACTCCTTCAAGGATTAGTGTAGATTACTGTAAATACAGAATCCATACCTTTTCTAATGCCAAATTTTAAAAATACTCCGTACACATACACAGAAACTCACTTACCCACCAGCTCTAGCCTATGGACAGCCAGTTTGTAACCCTCGACCTAAATAATGTACTTATATCACTATTACAAAATCTATGCTGTAAGACATCAACTCTCCACTATGAAAAAAAAAAAAAAATCAGGCTTTTTTGACTCACACTAACATACTCCTCTCCAATTCTTCTTTTAAAATTTAGGTGGTTATTAATTAAGCTTCTATTTTTGGTCCATCAACTTTATACAGTAGCCTGTTATTCTCCATTAGGTTCCAGTTTCCACTATCTTTCCTCCATCTTCCCATCTTCCACTTGATGTCACTTAGATTTTGACTTTTATGTGGCTAAAGTTAATATTTATTCTTCGTCTTTGACCACATCTAAATCTTTCACCTTTGGGCTTAGTTTGGGATGGTTAATTTTACATGTCCAATTTGCTAAGCCACGAGACCCAGATATTTGGTCAAATGCCAGTCTCGATGTTGCTGCAAAGTTATTTTTTAGATGAGATTAACATTTAAATTAGTTGTCTTTGAGTAAAGCAGATTACCCTTCATAATGTGGACAGACCTCATCTCATCAGCTGAAAGTTCTAAGAGAGAACACAAAGGTCCACTAAGGAAGAGGAATTCTGCCTCCAGACTACCTTCAGATTCAAGCAGCAACATCAGCTCTCTTCCCTGGGCCTCCAGCCTGCCCACCTATCCTGCAAACTTCAGATTCACCTACCTTCACGACTGTATGAGCCAATTCCTTAAAATAAATCTCTCTATGTAATACATATAAGCACATCCTATTGGTTCTGTTTCTCTAGAGAACACTTACTAATACAGGGTTGACTGTATTTAAAACAATAAACAGCATTTCCATTGTAATGATTTTCATTGTATTTTTATCAATAAATTTCCATTGTAATGACTATGAAAATAGCAATCACTGCTGAACCAAGTAGTATACTAGGATTACACATTTTCAACACAAGTACAAAAGGATAATTTCTGTATTACCTGAAGAAAAACATGTCTGGTGTCCAAGAGAAAAGGATTCTATTTTCTCACTGTCCATCTATGACTTAAACTAATGCCACATTTTAATTTATTTCATATTAGGACAGCAATTTTTCTTACATCTATTTTTTTCCTAGAGTTTCTAACTGCCTTTCTTTTTTCTTGTTAACAGAAAACACGTGTTTCCTCTCCAAGCCACTAATGTCATTTAGGCCCTTGGTCACTCTGTCTATTGCTTAGAATAAATCTTCTTAAGTTATGCTTTTTCTAGTCCAGTGACTTCCTGCTGGAATTTAGGCCATTTTTTTCTAGGCCTGAAGAATTTGTCATTCTGAATTTCTTTGAAATGCACTCCTGGATTCAATCAATTATTTTTAGTAATTCACACTGGCCTCTCTTTTTTTCATCTTTGTTTTGCCAGAGTCTATACTTAAGTAACTCCTTTACAAAGCATATAGTAAAGATAAGTTATCTAATTATTTGTAATTATTATTTTCTGTTCACATTTTATTGATAATTTGTCTGCTATGAAATTCTAGGTCCCAAAGAATGCATCCAGGGAATTTTAATGGCATTTCTTTATTGTCTTTGTTAAACAAAGTTTATGGAATATCATTGGTTTGAACTAGCATCTTGTACTAGGTCCCTGCAGACCAAACCAAACCACAGTAGAGTCACTCATGCTAAGTGCTATGTAATCAAACTGAACTTTGAAACCAGCTGGTTTTCCAAAAAAACAGGAGAATACAGTCAACCTGAATTAGCTTAATAAGGAAGTTCTCTCTGTTTTACTCTTATAAGGAAAGTAACCAAAACAACCAATTCTCTTTTTGTTCTCTGTTTCTGCTTTCTTCAGCCCTTTTGTGCCTATAAAGCTGACCTCTTCTGTTCAGCTCACTGGAACATTCATTCTGTCTTACAGAATGTGGTGCTGCCCAATTGTAGAACTGAAAATAAAAGCCCGTTCAATCTTTAACTAAATATATGTGATATTATTTTCTGACATCACCTAACAGCCATTGTTGCTGAAGATAAATTTAATACAATTTTGTTGCTGCTGCTGCTGTTGTTGTTGTTGTCGTCGTTGAGATGGAGTCTTGCTCTGTCACCCATGCTGGAATGCAGAGGTGCAATCTCAGCTCACTGCAACCTCCTCCGCCTCGTGGGGTTCAAGTGATTCTCATGCCTCAGCCTCCCAAGTAGCTGGGATTATAGGCGCCCACCACACCCAGCTAATTTTTGTATTTTTAGTAGAGACAGGGTTTTGCCAAATTGGCCATGGTGTTTTTGAACTCCTGACCTCAGGTGATTGACCCGCCTCAGCCTCCCAAAGTGCTGGGATTACAGGCATGAGCCACCACGCCCAGCCAAATATAACACAATTCAATTTCTCATTCCTTTGTAGGTTATCCTCTTACCCAAGCTAGAAGCTTATATTTGTCCTTGCTGTTCTAAAATTTTATTCATTCTTTTAAAGATTTTTCTCTCTCAGTTCTGGGAAAATATTCCCTATTTTTAATCTGATAATTACTCATTTTTTTCTTTTTTGATTTTCTAAAATTATTACTCATCTATTTGATCTCTACATTGATCCCTTTGTCTTTTTCCCTCAACTACTCTTCCAATTTTTCTGTTGTTTTTATTTCAGTCACTGTAGGCAAAATTTCCAACAGAATTCTTGTTATTCTCTGATGTCTTACAGAATTCATAACTTTTTGTCAGTTTTCTGAAGATAGTAATTATAATTTTTTAAAGAGCAGTATGTGTCTTGAATTTCTGCTTCTTCCTGAGCGAGTTAGTTAATTCTCTTTATCTTGATCTTTTTCTCTCATGCTGTTATTTTTCCTCGTCCGTGGAGTATGTTTGGTTATCTGCACGTGTTTGCGAGTTGGGAGTTGAGTGTGTTTTTCCAGGAGGTGGTGTGCTTCCCTCTGCTGTCTTCTTTGTAGGTCTGCTCTCCCCCATGGTCCCTCCCTCAACAGGAAGTCAGCTCGGAGCTCTGTAGCTCTGTATACCTGGGTAGAGAGTGGGTCTTTATGCGGTGGGCTCCAGGTACCAGAATGGGAAGAATTTTATTTGAGGTTCCTGCACTGCCCTAGTTTTTCCGAGGCAAGTCACTAAATTTGGTAAGATAACTGAGTTTTCCAGGCATTTGCAGAGCAACATGCTGGACAAGAGAATGAAACCCCACCCCCATCCTTTTCACACCTCCCTGCCTTTATCTCCAAGCTGAGCCTGAGCCTTTCACAGTTTCACTGAGAAGCTTGCTTTCCTTTCTTCTTTTCACCACCCTACATGCTCTTGGCTGCTGTTTTTTTGTTCTGTTTTATCCAACAGTAAGCTTCCATCTTCCTCTACCTTCCAGAAATTTATAATCTGTCATTCATTCTTTTCACTACATGGAGCTGATTTATTTTTTTAAATCATTTCACTGGTCGCTTAAGAAGGAGGGAGAGAAACAGTTGATCTCATCCAGCCCCTTTAAACCAAAAGACTTTTGACATCCTTTATCTAACATTCTATTCTATTCTTTTCCTTCCTTCACCTTCTAGTTTCAATCTTTTCTTCTAAGTTTCATTTGTTCCTATAGTTACCAGAGTTAAAACCAAAGTATTTTATTTTTCCTTTATGTAAAACATTTGACTGTTCTTTTACCTAAGTATCTTGAAAGAAAAAAGAATCAGAATGAGGAAAATATAAATAAAATTAATTGAGTTTTGGTACAGGCTAGTTTTGGTACATTCATGTTAATGAAACTACGAGAGGTATGCAAGCAGTAGATCTCTTGTGAAAATAAGTGACAACAGGTAGAGGTCATGGGTGAAGGAAAGAAGGCTATGATTTCATTGTTTTGTTCCAAAAATGTCTTCAAATTGTATTTACTTTTGCAAAAAGACAACATTTAGTGTCACATGCAGTTTTTTCCATAAGAAGGTGATGTCGACCTTGTACCTTCTATTCTATATCGTCATGTTATTGGCTGATTATCAAGGAAGTTCACTGATTTCAAAGACATGATCATCAATTCATACCTTTCAGGGAAGGGAACTGCATATGCAGCAAAGGAATTATGAACATACACAATCGTTGGGGGATTGGAGTGTCCTGCAGCCATGTAGCCCCTGGGACTTTCTCTTTGTTCTTATGTTAATTTTTAAAAGCTACATTTTCACAGTCAACCTATGAGTCTCAGATACATGCTAATGCTGGACACAGAGAACTATATCTTCATTACTACAATGCTAAGAAGGTTTTCCGTTTTCATCTGTAATCTATAGCCTTACCCCAAGTATTATATAAATAGAGCCAAATCTCTCTATAACTGATATTCTGTGTCACAAGTCCTGATTCAAGGTCATCATAGTTCTTTAACCTATGCCAATTATATGCCTCATTTCACAGAATCATCATCATATTCCTTCCTACTGAAAGTTTGGTTCTCTCCCCCAACTAACGCTGTTTGGTAAGTGCAAGTACCCCTATTTGATTTTGATTTAGGAGTTAGTACTATCAGTGTCTCATGAAGAGAAAACTGAAGAATGGAACGAGACCGCCGATAGACCTCATTTTCTTCCATTGTTGCTGCTATTTCTGCCATGTGATGGAGTTCAGAACATGTGAAATTTTAATTTTACTTTTTGGCATGTTGGAATGCAATTTAGAGTATTTACTAAAATTTTAATATATTGCTAATGTTTTGAGATTGTTTATCATTGTTTATAATACTAAAAATATTTTAAATGAAATCATTCTAATGTCAATCTAAAAGGAAAGTGTCAAAAGAACTGAAATACAATTGTACGGTGGAATACTGAAAAATTATATATAGAGATGGATAGATTATCATGTATATATACTCTGTGTGTGTGTGTGTGTGCGCATGTGTGCGTGTGTGTGTGTGTGTATAAAGACAATCAAGAAACACTGGAAAGGCTGGAACTGGAATCCAAAGATTCCATTATTCTAATTGGAAAAGTTCAAAGATCCAAAGATTGGAGCCAAGATCCCAATCCTTCAACTAGTCCCAAGACATTACTGTTACTAACCAATAGAAGCAATTTGCAGTCGACATGCAGAATGTTCATATTTATGTCAAAACAAAAGAGAAGAGGGAAAGCAAAACTATTAATTTCCTGGTGAGAGGAAGTAGCTTACAACTGATCGGTCTCCAACTGAGAATAACTAGAAAAGCCAGAGTTAAAATACAGAGTAAAAAAACGCATAAAATGCAGAGTTGATGTATTTAAAGGCAGCAGAGAGCTGCTGGGTCAATAAGAACTAGAGTTAAGAGGAAACATGAAAGTTGGGCAGAGTTGATGTTGCAGCTACTTTTAACACAAAGCATTTGCCAATTCTGAGCACAGACAAGCGGGTGAGAATCAGGGCTTTCCCCGCCAAAGGACTGCTGTCAGGGAACAAGAAACCAGCAGAGCCTCTGGCTGAGTCTCCGGCAGCCTCAATCACACAATCTGTGTTTTCCCAGGTCATCTGCCATATTTGAGGTTAAATGGGGTGGCACACTAAAATCCTAAGCAAAAACCCTCTGAAAAGCAGAGTGGAGTTTTCAGTGGTTTCATGAGACAAAGATTAGATTTTGTAGCCCATGAGAGGAAGCAGGGGGTGGGTTAAAAAATTCTCCAGGCAAATCCTGGAGGACCAGAATCAATCAAGAGATGGACAGAGCCTTAGAAGAGACCCATTCTGAGCCAAATGGAAGTGACAGCAAATCACTCTCAAACAGATCTTTATTCCACAAGTGATTGCTTGAATGGCAAGGCAAGCAGACACCTGTGATTCTGGGACAGGATATAACAGGACATTTCCTGGTTTGACCTGCCTTGGTAGGTGGCACAGACAACTTCTCTTGCCTCATTAGCCACCCACTATGAAGAAATAACAGCTGTGCCCTTATTCTTGGGAACAAATGGCCAGATTATCCAGTTCATTGAGTATGCATGGAGCATCTCGGAATACTGACCTTGCTCTCAAAAATTCTGTAAATATGACCGGCCTCTAGCTTGCTTAGAGGGATGAGATTTCCAAACAAGACCCCATTGAGCCTCTTTGATGCATTGAGTTTAGTGTCTGCTCACACTGACAATCAGAGATAACATCAATTATAGATGAAGATGCTAGTTGACAATGAGAATGAGAAGAGACTGTGCTTTCCAAAATAAAGTGCCCAGTTCTTAAAGATTTAGATATTCTTAACCTTATGTTTTCAGATGATGAAATTAAGTTTTAGATACATTAAGAAACATGCTACTGTCATGTAGCTACCAGGTAGATCTGGGAGTCCAACTCTGATTTCAAAATCATGTTTTTTTTCTGTTGCAAAACAGTTTCTCTAAAAGTTGCTAATATCAAGCCATCACTGTTTAAAGTGTTGAATATCACAAAAATTTTAGTCATGTCCACATTCAAAACCTTGCATAAAACCTATAAAGTGGCATGAGTTTAAGGCACTAAAAAGGGAGTAAAATTTAACAGTGAAGATGAGGAAAGACTTTTGCATGTTGGAGACAGGGTGAAAGTTGGGAGGAAGAGTTTGATCTAAGCACATCATTTAGAACATACTAAGTTATGCTGAGTAGCAAATAAACCCCAAAATTCAGGGGCTTCAAACCACAAAGACTTCTTTCTTTCCCATATTACATATCACTATGGATCAGCTGGGTCCCGTTGTGTTTTCAGGAACCAGAATAATCCAGCAGCCACTATTTTGAAATATTCTGGTCACCAGGACAACGGTTAAAAAGGCTTGAGAACACACACATTGGCTCTTGAAGCTCCTTTTCAGGATGAGCACACATATCTCACAATAATATTGCATTAGCTAAAGCACATCCTGCAGGCCCCTGTAACCTCCACCCTGGGTGGAGAAGTGCAGAAGTGAGAACCTGAATATCTAGAACATCAGTGAGCATCCCTCACGGTCACCACGGAATGGTGAAATCTGTGAGCATCCCTCATGGTCACCACGAAACGATGAAAACTCATTTGAGTGTTGTTTTCATTGTTGCTAAAGTAACCCAAAGTACTCACTGTATCACAAAAATAATAAGGAAAGTTTTCACTATTAAGCTCCTAATATGCAGAAGGCACCTACTTGAGCCCGTTGTAACATTTGGTATGACTGTCCCTATTGTTCAGAAGAGGATCTGGGGCTCTGAAAGACGAAGAAAAGCTTTGGGTTTAAGATTATGTAACTTTCATCCTCCCTCCTGAAGTCTGCAGAACGAAGGCAACAAATAAAAGAGAATACATTTGCAACAGGGCAAAGAAAAGAGGAGAGAGGCTACAGGCGAGAGATTTGTCGAATTTCTCAGAAACGTGTGGAGGGACAAAACTGAGTAGAGGTGAGGGCCCCTGCAGAGTCCACTGCCACCACTGAATGCTCAGGTATGAAGGTGGGAATGGCAGAAGTGATCAAAAGCAGGCAGATTCATTGAAGTTAAGTCTGTGGAAGAGTTTTCCAGCCAGCCTGCCCAAAAACCTCACACACTTCCGTATGTGCACACCACCTGATAAAGTGACACTTGTCACAGGCACCGCCTGGGAATCTGCTCTCTGAAGTAACTGAAGGATTTTCTAGGGGAAGGTGCAAGTTCCTGTTGTGGGTGTCAGGGTCCTTTTCTCTATGGCTTTTGGCTGGTCTGGTGGGGGATGATCCCAGCCTGCCTGCTCCTGGCCCGTGCGTGCTGACGTGAAGCCTGCGTGTCACTGTGCCACACACACATGCACAGCATTCCCCACAAACCCACCAGTGCACTGGAAGGGCATGGAAGGCAGAAGGGCTGGGGTTGTCACCCATGATTGCCATCACCATCATTCTAATAAAATCAGAGCTAAAATCAGGCACATGTATAGGCTGAATAAATGATACTCCTGTTTCTGCCTGATTATGGACCCAGTGGGAACGTGGACAATGGAGTCCCTCTGACGCTGAGTAAAACATCAGCTTTATTAATAAATAAATAAATAAATAAATAAATAAATAAATAAATAAACAAACACAAAGTTTTCAACTGGAAAACCTGAATCAGGTCCACAGTATTCTAATAATGGGCTTCACACTATAGCATTCCAGAATCAGAAAAGTCTACCAATCCAGTTGCAGCAAGACCATCTCAGGCCTTGCCCCAGGGCTGGCTCCTTTGACCAAGGAACAAAGAACAGAGAAAGAGAAGAAAAGAAAGCAAAGAACAGAGCAAAATGTATGCTCTCTACCG
This sequence comes from Theropithecus gelada, assembly GCF_003255815.1. Lineage (NCBI taxonomy): Eukaryota > Metazoa > Chordata > Mammalia > Primates > Cercopithecidae > Theropithecus > Theropithecus gelada. Next base: position 211,736,135 of record NC_037668.1, on the reverse strand, counting down.
GAAGGCCAGCCCCAAAGAACAAGGAGAAAGGAAGGGGATAAACTCACCAATCACATTAGTCATCGCTCACCCTCAGCAGGAGTAAATGATGGGGTAAGGGGCCAGTAATGCTACTCTAGTCAAAGCCCCTCCAAGCAAAACCAGAAAACCAGAGGAAAACAAAGTGTTGTATTCCTAAGATTTTATCAGTCAGCATCCAATCAGAAAAACAAAACAATTGTGAGTTGGTTTTTTTGTTTGTTTGTTTTTTAAATTACAGAGGGCATTTAATACAGGGAATTGGTTTTATAGGAGATGTAAGAGACTACACCACCAACCAAGGAATAACGAGGCAACTAACAGATTAGCAATCTCAGGAAGCCGCTACCCCCTACAAAAAGGTATAGGAACCTAGGGGGTCTGGGTGACCTGGAAGAACATAAAATCATGGTGGGCATAACCATTGGAGCCAAAACCATGAAAAGAGAAGGACAACTGTCAGAAATACTGCCTGATAAGGAAAAGGAAGAGGAAAAAGACCCTGATTTCTCTCATTTGTCTCTGCCCTTGGATCCCCCATCAGTGCCTCCCATTGGCCAAACCCAGTCAGAGAGCAGCAGGCATGCAACCCTCTAAGCACAGACTTCAGTGGGTGGCAGAGCAGCCAAGAGGAGGGTGAGGATGCAGCTAAGGACAAACAGGCCCAGCAATGGCACACACACTGACATTTGTTTGCACACTCCCTCTGCACCAGACACTGTGTTTACATGTTTAACACAGGTTACCTAATTTAATTGCTACAAGTCTGTAAAAGAGGTAGGTATTCACTGCTGTTATTCCACTGTATAGGCAAGAAGCCTACTTAAAGTTGACCTGAAATAATAACTAGTAACAATTAGAGGAGGGCAGTCAGTTTTGCAGAATAATCAATAGAGAATGTAAACATTTTCAAATGGATACCTAAATGTATAACAACACTATTTAAAGGTCTGGAATAATCACTGAAGCCACACCAAGAAATAGTGAAGTGGTCACCTCTGCACAATGAGAGTAGATGAGGGCAAGAGACTTTTGCTTTATATTGTATAATTTGTTATCATATTTGGATTTTTAAACAAAATTTCTAATTTCTTTTATAATAGGAAGGGGAGAAAAGAAAGTTAATTGGCTGAGCCAGTCTTATGAATCTAAAGTTCATGTTTTTACATTACACTCCACAGTCTCCACCCCAGGAGTGACCTGTGAGTAATTTCTCTGCCACAAAAGCAACTCACCTGTGACTCCTTAACACCCTCACTGGAAAATCAGAGCACATGGCAGGAAGCCCTGGGGAGGGGTTATTGCCAGTGACCTTAAGGGCAAAATAATGTGCTTCTCAGGGATTCAACCTATGGCGGCGGTTGCACCTCTAAGCACTCCCTCATCTACCGAAACAAGCATCTGAAGGAAACCCACTGCTACATAACCCAACAGCCACAGTCAGGCAGTGTCAATACAGATTTTGATTGTCAGTTATTTTGAGATGTTGCCGGCAAATTTCCCCATGATGGGTTTAAATAACTGAACTTTTCATGTGTAAAGTGTGTACAAGATACACAATGTAATCAGATGATGTGCGTGGTTTTATGGAATATCTCTAATCAGTGATAAGCCAATTGACATAAAATTATTTTGTAAACCTAAAATGCACTCTTTCTGTGCCTCGGTGAGCACCCGCTGTCATCTAAATAAAATCTCACTGTACTAGCCAAACATATCATCATCAAGGCGCTTCCAACAAATCCTCCAAGAGTTCAGTTAATTACCCCCATTTTTTTTCTATAAAAGGGAGGGAAATAGAAAATGGAAGGCTTTTAATCCTAATCTGTATAGCATGTCAGTCTTCAATCTCTTTACCATAGTTTGTGGCAAAGCAAAACTATGATTCCATCTCACGGTCTTTTCTTCTTTCTCCCTCAATTCTCAGGGAGTGAGGTGGTCTTTTTGCATGAGATGTCGTTAACATAGTAATGCAAGTGACTTAAACTAGGAGAGGCAGTCAGTGTTAGCAACAGAAAGATTTGTCTCCTCCTTGGGTTGGTCTTAAGAGACCTAAAGCCTCCCACTAAGATGCACAGTGAGATCCTACCGGTACTCTTTGAGGATGGAGTAGGCTAAGGGCTTGGAAAGGCAGGCTCAACTTCAAGAGCCAGCAGCCTGGGCAGTCACACAGGACTCCAAGCTCAGAGTGGCCCTATACTTGCTTTAATGATCTGTGGTTGCCATCTTGACATTTTTAATAAGTTTTAAATAAGGGACCATACATTTTTGTTTTCATTGAGCCCCATAAATTATGCAATTGATCCTGAATTGAGGATGCTGCACCAGGATGGAGCCACGACCCTGGGGGTAGGATTGAGGGGATCATGAGTGGGTATAAAAAGGGAGAAGACCAAAAAAAGAGAAGACCTCAGGACACTCAAGTTCAGGTGAACCCATTTGGATTAAAAGGAAAAAGAAATGATTTTTGCACTATCTTTTGGACTCCAAGAGTGTTTGCAATGATGTGATATTAAATTAGTTTCTGGTAAAGGTCCAATCCTACAGGCTTGTTTGTCTTAATTCTGGAGCCTTAATGTAAGGGTATAGGTTTTCTTTAACTCATATTAACTGTCATATCAATGCCTCTTTTAATTAAAGAATTCAAAGTGAGTCTTAATTACCTGACTCTATTATTTTCATCTTATTTTATATTTATTATTTTCTTTTTACCATTTTTATTATTTTGTTTTCTAACATTATTTGTCAAAGCATTTTTTGACATATTTGCTTAATGTTTTTGACACTGAATAATAATCTACACCTGAGTTAGCATTTCTACCTTTTTTTAATTCCATTAATGATTACTTTCTCTAGAATTTAAAACTAGATGCATGTATGTCCTACTATGTGAAAGTAATAAAGTAAGTTTTTTCCACTAAGAAGCACTATTTGCCTCACCAAGGTGTGTTATGACTCACCTTTATTCACCACCCCACACACCCAATAAAATGGGACTTTTAAAATGCATACATTTCTTTCCTCTTTTCCTCCCCAACTCTAGATGAGACAAGTTTAGAATGCTTTTCCTTTTTCATGCTCATATTCTGCCCCAAACTCATAGATTTTTTAAATTAAAATTCTCCTTACAATGTGTCACTTTCCTTTTCCAAAACTTTTATTTTGGAAAATGTCAAACCTGTAAGAGGTATTGAAAAGTATAGCACAATGAACAACCATACATCTTTCACGTAGATTCACTACAGGTTAGCAATTTGCCATGTACGCTTTTTCAATTTTTTCTTTCTCATACACTCTCTCTCTCTCTCTGTCTCCCTCTCCCTCTCTCTCTCTGTCTCTCTCTCATAGAGATGTACACATATGCATATTGATCTTTGTTGAATTATTTGAAAGTAATCAACATATATGAAAGTAACCCTAAATACTTGAGCATGTATTCCCTAAGAAGAAAAATATTCTCTTCTACAACCAGAATACCAACATCTCTCTTAAGAAATTTAGAAGTCATTAAAAAAAATCCAATCTCTTTACTATTTCCCTAGTTATTCTCCAAATATCCTTAGAGTTGGGAGATTTTTAAGGCAGCGAAAATCAATGACCACGCATTGCGTTTAGTTGCTACATCCCTTTAAAACTGTTCCCTTACCTTGATTTTTCATCTTTTTTCCATACGTTTACATGATTTTTGTTTGTAAAGATTGTCCCCAGTGTAGGTTTGTTTGACTGTATCCTCATGAACAGATTCAGGTTAAACATCTTGATAAGAATATTGTATAGGTCACTATGCATCACATCAGGAGGCACAGAATTTCAGTTTATTTCATTATTGGTGATAGAAGTTTAATGATTCAGTTAAGGTGAAATATGCCATATTTCTTCATTGTAAGGGTAGCATTTGTCCTTTCTGTTCTAAAAGAACGTGTTTAGCACTTGCATTCCTAGCTAGGTAAGTAAACAGGTAGGCCAGCAGGTAAATTTTGTTATACCAACTCTTTCTTCTCTTCATATCTTTCCTTATCTTGGTATCTCTGTTCTGGTTAATTTGATGTTTAAAAACATTTCCCTAGTATTTTTCTCATATTGGGTATGCAGATAATTTTAATGTTGAATCCTCGTCTATCTGCAAATATCTCTTTTTCCCTTAAGAAGTGAATATATTTTGACTAGATAAGGTTGTTGTGATATTACTCTTTTTCTCAAATTTGATTCTACTACTTATAGCTCTTCAGCACATCCTGTATTAGGTTAGTGCAAAAGTCATTGCGGATTTTGCCATTAAAAGTACCAACCAAATTACTTGCTTTCTTCTGCTTGTAAACTTGTACTTTCTTTATCATTTGTGTCCCCAAACTTTACCAAGATATGTGCCCGTGTCTTTTCTCATAAATCCTCCTTGGAAAACTAAGTGAGCACTTTCTGCCTCCAGAATCACGTTTTCCTTCAGCTCTGGGAAGTTTTCTCTATTCATTCCGTTTCTTACCGTATTCATAAAAGTCCTACTCTTCACATTTCTTTCAAAAGATGAAATGGAGAAGGGCTTAATAATTTTATTTCCACAGAAGCATTTCATCCTCATTCTCATTACTTAAAGAAAACAACACTACAGAATCCTGAATTAGAGGCTATAAAAAAACCATATATCTTCAAGGAAATAAAATATTTTTCCATGGTGCCAAATTTAGAAAATGATTCATGAGTCTATCAAAGTCAAATAAAAATAGAGAGATGAATCGCTAAGCAAGACATTTTAGTTGGAGAAAACAGAATTACAATTTGGGGCATACACACTGACTGGGGTGGACTTGGGGTATGTCCAGAGGACAGAAAGAAGATTGGGAACTTTATTGAAAAGAGAAATGTTATCAGCTTTATTAGAAAGAGAAATGTTATGTATCATTTTGAAAGAAAACTCCTTGGCACTAGTAAAGCTTTCGAGAGACGGCAAGGTCTGATTGGTGAGTGACAGTGGTGGTACGTAAAACTAGTCTTAGAGTTATGGCAGTTTATTTTAGCAGCTACTAGGTAAAGCTGGTCTTAAGGTTATGGTAGGTCATTTCAGCAGCTGGCTTGCAATATAATTCTTGGGCCGGTACTTGTGCCCCAAGTGCTTTCCCCTCACCCCTGACTCTCAAATTTAATTTCACTGGGTAGGAAAAGATAACTCCAATTCCCAATACATTTTCACATTTCCACCTTCTGCTCAAGATCTTTCCTGAAAGATCTACTGCTGATCTACTATCTTGAAGTTAGGCTTAATTGTTCCTCGGTGCTAGGCTGGATCTGTCCCACTGGGCAATGGGCTTACATGTGAGGGAAAGTAAGCAGAGGAGTCAATGTCAGAGACCCAGGCCACGTTTGAGTAACAAAGAGGCCAGAATGGGGGGGAGGGGCAGGGCGAGAACTTCCTTAAGGCAGATTTGCCTGGAGTTTGGCATTGAGTTCTATCTTATAATTCTCATAGGCATTAGAAATCATGAACAGATTCAGGTTAAACATTTTGATAAGAATATCAACTTTATGCAGGGCATAAAGTCTAATGAGTAAGGTCAAGGAAATCATTAGAAAGCATCTTGAAGCACTGGGCTAACATTATCTTGGCAGAACTGGATCTACAATGATTAGACAGGCAATAAGAACTGAGCATAAAGATTATAATACGAAAAATAACCAACGACAAGATAATAAATTTAGACTGTACAATGGATTTGAGCCAAAAGCCCAAACCTCAGGGCAACCAACTAAATGAATCAAAAGACCATGGAGGAACTGTAGTCATTGAGTAGCATTCCATGACTGCATTGAATTAAACCGAAGTTCCAACTCTATGAAAAGAACCACTAGCACAATTTGAATAAAAAGTTATGTTACAGATATTGTCAAAGTTACTCTCCAGGTAAACTAAAGGATTTTTGGGGTCAGGTTCTGGTAAATTATCTAGAGTAGTTCCTGATTGTGAAATTTTAATTACAGTACTATATTATCCTGTCAAATGAAAAAGATAGGTCTTAAGAAGGGTAAGTCCTCATTATAATATAGAGTCTTGTTCTGACAGTCTTGGGAAAAGCTTTCTGTGGTGTGAAGCTGACACTTTTCCGGTTTTGAATGTCTGTTATGGCATCAGATGGTCAGTGAATTCTCTGTGTGGCCCACACACCAAACGTGAGGCTTGTTCCTCAAAATTTATATTAAATTGTTGAGTTTTAGTTCATAGGACTTTAGCAAACAGCAGTTTTTGTTTTTAGTAATTCAATGGAAGAAAATTGGATTCAAGGACTGTAGAAAAATTTAGGATCCAGACCAGTCTACAAGCAGGTAATAAAAACTTGCAAACAATGCAGGTGCACTATAATCATCCTAATTTTTTACTGAAGATAATCAGAGTAAGGCTAAGTTTTTTGTAAAATACATTTAGTTTTATATGATTTATCCTAATTCTTTATATAAGTGTAGCAGGCACAGTAATTGAATTTTCAATTAGAATTTAAAAAAAAATATTTTGGGCTACGAAGTTGAATCAAGGCAGGCTTCAGATTTTATCTGTAGAACCTATAAATAATTTTAAATATGACATCTTAATCAAACCTTGGTAATATAATTAAAATTTTTAATTGCATCTTGTTATAAGAAAAGCAATTCTTATTGAACTTCTGAAAGTGACTATATTGTCATAAAATTTTAAAAATGCAGTTTTTGAATTTTTAAGGGATCAAGTAGGAAGAAAAAGTAAATGTTTTTACCTTTGTTAATAAAAGTATACTTTACCAAATTGCTGTAAACTATAGATATCTTAAGAGAGAAAGATTCCTTAAATCTGGAAAACAAAACATTTAAGTAAAGAACCAACAATATTTCAAATAAAAATCACAAAAATTATAATTTTATCACTTATTTCATCTCATGTTATTTTTGTTTTGCTTTATTTTAATTAAGTTTTATTCAGTCAACAGTTATTTAATTCGAGTTTTGAAAATTTTTCTTTAGTTCATTGATATTAAAGTTATTTGAAACCTGTATTAAGATATTTGTTAGAGTTTTTTTATGAATCTGACCACAGACACCTTTAGAGAAGAACCAGCATGTAGATGATAAACGACTTAGAATATCTGTGGTTAAAATCTGATGAAAGTTCAGCAATTGAGAATGAAATCTAGTTATTTTAATTGTATAAAGCATTTTAAGATAACAATCAGAACTTTGACTGGCAGAATCACACCAGGATGAGGAGACCTTTTATATTAGTGCATTCTCATGCTGCTAATAAAGACATACCCAAGATGGGGTAATTTATAAAGGAAAGAGGTTTAATTGACTCACAGTTCAGCATGGCTGGGAAGGCCTCAGGAAACTTATAATCATGGAGGAAGGGGAAGCAAACACGTCCTTTTTCACATGGCAGCATGAAGGAGAAGCGCCGAGCAAAAAGGGAAAAGCTCCTTATAAAACCATCAGATCTCCTGAGAACTCACTATCACAAGAACAGCATGGGAATAACCACCCCCATGATTCAACTACCTCCCACCAGGTGTCTCCCATAACATGCAGGGATTATGGAAACCACAATTCAAGATGAGATTTGGGTGGGGACCCAGGCAAAACATATAACCTTTACAAACCTTATGTAATATTTACAACACTCATATTAATATATCCATATATATTACATACATACACACACATATATATTCCTTTATATATATAAAGCAATTAATTTATAAAAGGAATATAATATTTAGAATCACTTTACATATATAAAGGAATATAATAATCACTTTATATGTTATATATATGTATATATGAAGGAATATAATAGAATCACTTATTTGACAGTGCTATTTATACAATCCAACCTATCAAATAAGCCTAATGAGAGACATAACTTTTTAGGGTTTCCAAGGGCCCAGCTGAAAAATCCTAAAGCCAATTTTAGGTTAATAAGAACTTAAGTTAGAATTTGATTTTGTGAAAGTTTGTCAAAGATGTTAAGAGAGTTAAAACATTTAATTAAAATAGAAACATATGTCATTGAGGAAATGACAGTAATATATTTAATCAGAGTGATAATTCGAAGACTTCAAAAGCAAATACAAAAAGTTACATAATTGACAGGAGAAAAGAAAACTTAGACCTGTAATAAAGACGACTTAATTTTTTCCAAGTAGACAAACAAAGCTAATAAAGATAGCACAAAGCACAAGAAACTACCTTAAAACACAAAATCTCTATTTCTTGGGATGATTACTTAAAAGGTAAAACAAACCTTCTACAATGACTGCTTCTTCTTATGGGAAGCCAGTTTAAATAACCTCAAAGTCAAACTTCATGAAAAGGTACTTGAATTAAATCACACACGGGAAGAATGGTGTCCAAGATTATGTGTGTACCTCATATTAAAGAAGACTAACGTAAACAAGAAAACCAGTACCTTGAGCATAGGAATGCATGGTTTTCAGGAAAAGTAAAACCATGTGAAATTGCCTGGTTGCACAGAGCAATTTAGACACATCAAGAAAAGCAAAGGGTACAAAATCAAGTTATACTGGAAGAAACGTTGTTCTTCTAGGCCTTTAAGACAAACATCCTCAGTTTTAGGCCACAGTAACCCAGTCAGAACTGGGAGGAATAAAGCTACAGAAACTGATGAAAAAGTTGAGGGAGAGAGTCATCACTATAGTTAAGCAAAATGCTGTACCTTTTCAAGGAGAGGAAGAAGAAAAGCGAAAGGTAACGATGCGTGACATGCAAATCATGTGTGGTGAGATGTGCTAAAAGCTGAACCTTGAGATATGAATCTAAAAAGCTTTAAGAGGAAAACTCTACCCAATGAAATGAAATTATCATTTTAAATAAAGAAGATAGCACTTCCAACTGAAATCACATAGAAACTGTAAAAGAGAAAAAACAAGCTGTAGTTCAGAAGGTGGTTGAAAATTTAAAGAAACAGATTTTAGAATTAAAATTAAAATCTCTTGCAAATATTTTACTGAAAGTAGATTAACATTTGAAGAAAACTTGCTCTTCAAACATAGGGGACCAGTCTCTAGTCCTGTATAAGTGTACTCATGACACCAATGCTCAATTCTTAGAAAAACTTATAAATTTCCTTCCAATCCTAGCCAACCCAATCACACACAAAACTCCTTTTGTGAGGCCAATCCTTTATAAATCTTTCACAATTTGTTCATACCTTCCAGTTTTTTCTTATATTTTCCTCTTTATTTATATTGTAACACCAATTATTTTACCTTAAGACAAAAATGTAATTTCTTATTGGAACCACACAAAATTGTCATGCAAAAATTTTCTATACATTTTGTACACATCATTACTTAAATAAATTAAAATTTTTAATTTTTACTAATCTTAATTTTTCATAAAACTCTAGGAAGTAATTTAAAGTTTGTGATTATTAATATTAGATATAATTTGACAGGATTGAAGGATGTCTAGATGGCTGGTGAAGCATTATTTCTGGGCATGTCTATGAGAGTGTTGCCAGAGGAGACTGACATTTGAGTCAATGGACTGAGAGAGGAAGACCCACACTCAGTGTGCGTGGGCACTACCCAATTGACTGCCAGCACAGCTAGAACAAAGCAGGGAAAAGAAGGGGAACATGCAGCTTGCTGAGTCATCAGATATGGTCTAGCTTGTGTCCCAACCCAAATACCATCTTGAATTGTAGTTCCCACAATTCTGATGTGTTGTGGGAGGGACCCAGTGGGAGGTAATTGAATCATAGGGGCGACTCTTTCCCTTTCTATTCTCTTGATAGTGAATAAGTCTCATGATATCGGATAGTTTTAAAAGGAGAGTTTCCCTGCACAAGTTCTCTTGTCTGCCACCATGTAAGTCATGCCTGCCTTCCACCATGATTGTGAGGCCTCCGCAGCCATGTGGAACTGTGAGTCCCTTAAACCTCCTTCTTTTGTAAATTGCCTGGTCTTGGTTATATCTTTATCAGCAGTGTGAAAACAGACAAATACATCTTCTCACTCTCTTTAGGTGCCAGACACTTGGCTTCCTCTCCTCCTGCCTTTGAGCATCAGACTCCAGGTTCTTCAGCCTTTAGACTCTGTGACTTGCATCTGCAGCCTCCCCATTGTTCTCAAGCCTTTGGCCTCAGACTGAGGGTGATAGTGTTGGCTTCCCTGATTTCGAGGCTTTGAGATTTGGATTGAGCCATGCTACCAGCTTATATTAAGCTATTATATAATAACATGTCATAAAGATACATTTTATAATCTCTAGAAATATTTTATGGAATAACTTTTGATGCAAAACGAGACATTTTATTAATAGAGCCAAATATCTTTTGTTTTTTATAAAATTTAAAAAGTCAAAAGGAAACACATTTGAATCTATGTTTAACAATTGTTTCAGTCTTTTATCTAGAAATAACTGATCTATTTACTAATATTATTTAAGGTTTCAAATTGCATGAAATGTTTATTTATAAACATTTATCCCATTTACATTTACCTAACTTATTTTTCAAAATATTCCTAAATTTATGAACACTAAGATATTAGAGCTAGTCATTATTTCAACTTATATTTCTGCAAACCATTTTATAGCATATAACTGTCAAGTGGTTCACCTAAGTAAAAACCTTAACATTAAATATATGGATATGTTGGCAGTAACTCAGAAGAGACAGCTCTTTCCATACAACCAACAATATTAAACTAGTTTTATTCATTAAAGAGGTACATAAACAGAGATCATTTTCTTAGTTAAGGTGGATTTATAGCTTTAAAACCTTAAAACATCTATCAAAGACAAATATCATCTTTTTTTTTAAGACCATCTTTTCTAATCAATAAAGCTAGGCAAAAGTGCATGCTGACAGTTCTGAAGACATCTTCATTTTTATTTCATCAACTAATTTAGAATTAACTTATTTATCAAATATTTACCTAAGCTATGTCAACTAAAGGCTTTTGGGTTAATTATTACATTTCTGATAAATTACTTGAATTAAGCAGTTATTTTTTCTCTTTAAGCCAATAGGGCTCCTTCATGTTTTTTTTGAAAAATATCATATACAGGCATGCTTTATTTTATTGTGCTTTACTTTATTGTGCTTCACAGACATTGCGTTTTTTACAAACTGAAGGTTTGTGGCAACCCTGCATCAACCAAGTCTATTGGCATCTTTTTTTGACAACATGTGCTCACTTCATGTCTCTGCGTTGCATTCTAGTAATTCTCACAATATTTCAAACTTTCTCATTATTATTATAATATTTGTTTTGGTGATCTGTGATGAGTAATATTGGCTGTTACTATTGTAATTGCTTTGGGGTACCATCAATCACACTCAAATAAGAGCAAACTTAATTGACAAATGTTGTATGTTCTGACTGGTTCATCAACCAGTTATTACCCCATCTTTCCTGTTCTTCTCCAGCCTCCCTAGTCACTGAGGCACAAAAATATTGAAATTAAGGCCATTAACAACCTTAAAATGATCTCTAAGTGTTCAAGTGAAAGGAAGAGTCTCACATCTCTCACTTTAAATGGAAAGCTAGAAATGGTTGAGCTTAGTGAGGAAGTCATGTCAAAAACTGAGACAGTCTGAAAACTAAGCCTCTTGCATGAAACAGCCACGTTGTGATCACAAAGGAAAAGTTCTTGAAGGAAATTAAAAGTGCTACTCCAGTGAACACATGAATAAGAAAGTGAAACAGCCTCACTGCTAATAAGAACATTTTAGTTGTCTAGATATAAGATCAAGCTAGTCACAACATTCCCTTGAGCCATAGATTAATCCAGAGCAAGGCGCTAATCCACAGACTAATCCAGAGCAAGGCCCTAACTACTTAGTTATATGAAGGCTAGGAGAGGTGAAGAAGCTGCAGGAAAAAAGTTTGAAGCTAGCAAAGGTTGGCTTATAAGGTTTAAGGAAAGAAACTATTTCCGTAACATAACAAGCATAAAGTGAAGAAGCAAATGCTGATGTTATCCAGTAAGCTATGCAGCAAGTTATCCAGAAGATCTAGCTAAGATAATTGATAAAGGTAGCTACACTAAACATCATATTTTCAATGTAGACAAACAGCCTTCTGTTGGAAGAAGATGCTATCTAGGATTTTCATACTAGAGATAAATCAATGCCTGGCTTCACAGATTCAAAGGACAGGCTGACTCTCTTGTTAGGGGTTAGTGCAGCTGGTGACTTTAAGTTGAAGCCAAAGTTTATTTCCCATTCTGAAAATCCTAGGACATTTAAGAATTATGCTACATCTACTCTGCCTATGCTGTATAAATGTAACAACAAAGCCTGGATGACAGCACATGTGTTTACAGAAGGGTTTACTAAATATTTTAAGGCCACTGTTGACAGACACTGCTCAGAAAATAAGATTTCTTTCAAAATACTACTGCTCATTGACAATACACCTGGTCACCAAGAGCTCCGGTGGAGATGTATAAGGAGATAAATGTCGTTTTCATGCCTGCCAACACAACATCCATTCTGCAACCGATGAATCAAGGAGTAATTTTGACTTAAGTCTTATTAATTAAGGAATACATGTCATAAAGCTACAGCTGCCATAGCATGATTTCTCTAACGGATCTGGGCAAAGTCAAGTAAAAACCTCTGGAAAGGATTTACTATTCCAAATGCCAATGAGAACATTACTGATTCATGGGAAAAGGTGAAAATATCAACATTAACAAGAGTTTGGAAGAAGTTGACTCCAACTATCATAGATGATTTTAAGGGGTTCAACATTTCAGCAGAGGAAGCAACTGCAGATATGGTAGAAATAGCAAGAGAACCAAAATTAGAAGTGGAGCATGAAGACGTGACTGAATTGCCTCAATCTCATTATAAAACTTTAATAGATAAGTTGTTTCTTATGGATGAGAAAGGAAAGTGGTTTCTTGAAATGGAGTCTACTCCTGGTGAAGATGCTGTGAACAGTGTTGAAATGACAACAAAACATTGAGAATATTACATAAACTTATAGTTGATAAAACAGAAGCTGGATTTGAGAGGACTGACTCCAATTTTGGAAGAAGTTCTACAATAAAATACTATCAAACATCATCATATACTACAGAGAAAACCTTCATCATAGAGGGTGTCAACCAATGGAGCAAACTGTTGTTCAAGAATTGCCACAGCCACTCAAACTTCAGCAACCACCACTCTAATCAGTCAGCAGCTATCAACATCGAAGCAAGACCACCAAAGCAAGACCATAGTCAAAAGACTATGACTCGCTAAAGGTACAGATCATCATTAGCATTTTTAGCAATAAGTACTTTAAATTAAAGCATATGTACATTTTTAAATACATAATGCTATTGCCTACTACATAGAGTACAGTGTAAACATAACTTTTACTTGCATAAGGAGGCCAAAACTTTCATATGACTCACTTTATTGCAATATTCACTTTATTGCGGTGGTCTAGAACTAAACCTGCAGTATCTCCAAAGTATGCCAGTATATATCACATTTGCATATTAAAAATGCAGACAAACAAAAATCAAAGGCCTTATGGTTTTTATTTAAAAGTTTACTCATGAGTAAAAGTAATACAAATTCACTGGTTTATAAGAAGACAGTTGGATCTAAATTATATTTCTGATAAAATGGGACAAGGTTAAACTTCAAGATTTTTTATTTGACCTAATTGGCAGTCTCATGAAAACTATGAACAAAATTTTGGATAAAGCAATTTGAGTCAGTTACCAATATACTGGATTGGGCAAAGAATAGTTAACACTGAAAATGTGGCTGAATTATTCACGGAGGCTTAAAAGGTAAGAGTTATTCTCACAAGGTTGGTACAGCACTCTCTTGGTCTCAGTTTCTCATCCTTGAAGATATAGAATGTTGGCTTTCCTTATAATAGAGGAAGGGTGTCTTTTACAGGAGAATTTCATCTTTTGCTTTTAAGAAACAGCAAAAATGTCAAAATGATTTTCTTTTGTACCTGCAGTTTTTCGAGAGTCTTTTATTAAAATAGTCAGTATACCAAAGTGAGGAGCTTTGGAGAAAAGAGAGTCAAGCTTAGAGAATGCTACGGAGGAGGAGGCATAGGAAAGAGAAGAGCAGACTCTGGATGAGAAAGTCTCAGCTGGCATTGAGACAGGACTTTGTGGCAAGGTGATCTTTGAATCTTCAATGTTTCTTGGAGCCTCAAGACACCAGTTGACATATGCATCCTATGTGGGCCATATGATTTTATAGCCACAGCCTTTTAGTTTAGTTCTAAGACAAACAAACTGTTTAATTGATCCCCATAATGTTGAAGCATGCCGCCAGCTGGAGTCCTAGAAAGGGGAAAGATGATCTTAGCATACCTTTGAACTTAGAGAGTCCATAAGGTAAATCCATTTATCTAGGTGACTTGCCTTACTGCTGAATACACAAAAGTCTAAACAAAATCCAAGAGTATAAACAAACCGAAAGATAAAGTATGTACTTACCAGGAAGGACAACGAGTTAGCCTTCTTTAACAGGAGGGCAAAAAAATTCCTCAGAAACAGGAGATCGCATGAACAGGAAGAAGAAGGGCCCTTCTTAAACAAATCCCAAATAAAACTGAAGAACTCAGCCAAAAGAAAAATGGGAGTTCAAGCTGAGAGATTATTGAGGGGATATAAGTGACCTGTAGAAGCAGAGGACTCCAATGGCTTCAGTGTGGGTCCTGCATGTGATACTTCCAGAAACTACTGCTCTCTCCAAGGTGAGTCCACTTCAGACTCTGCTTCTGACACTATGTGTGTCAAAGTCAAATAAAAATATGGAGACAAATCTTTTGTATGTCAAAGTCAAATAAAAATATAGAGACAAATCTTTAAATACAATGTTTTATTTGGGAAAAACTGAATTGTAATTTGTGACATGCACACAAACCAGGTGGTCTTTGGGATGTCCAAAGAACAAAGAGAAGGTTAGGAGTTTTATTAGAAAGAGAAATATTTCATATTGTTTGAAATGAAATTTATTCACATTAGCAAAGTTTATGGGAGCTGGCGAATTCTGATTGATGAATAACAGCAGTAGGTAAAACGATTAGATTTTCAGAACATTGGAAACCAGAAGTTTGAACGCCTCAAGATTATTCTGTCCATGACTCTTGCTTCTGTTTCTCTCAGTTTGCTTAATTCTGAAGCCAGTGAACCGGCTTCCTATATAGGGTGGGGAACATGGCAACAATAACTTCTGATGCTCACAACTTTACTCCCCACTGCCAAAGAGGGTGGTCCTAAGTTTAAAAGTTCCAGGGAAGGGATTTAAGAGTCACGGGGCTGGGCGCAGTGACTCACGCCTGTAATCCCAACACTTTGGGAGGCCAAGGCGGGCGGATCACCTGAGGTCAGGAGTTCGAGACCAGCCTAGCCAACATGGTGAAACCCCATCTCTACTAATAACACAAAAATGAGCCAGGCATGGTGGCAGGTGTCTGTAATCCCAGCTACTTGGGAGGCTAAGGCAGGAAAATTGCTTGAACCCAGGAGGTGGAGGCAGAGGTGGAGGTTGCAGTGAGCTGAGATCATGCCAGTGTACTCCTAGGCTGGGCACAGAGCAAAACTCCAACTCAAAAAAACAAGGGAGAGAGTCATGGAAGTTCCTTTCAGCAGCTGCTAGGTAAAATTGGTCTTAAGGGCATAGTCAATCATTTTGGCAGCTGGTTTGAGGCATAATCTCTGGGCAGATGCTTGTGCCCTGAGTGCTTTTTCTTCTCCTGGTCTTTTGACTCTAATTTAGTTGGAGATAACTCCAATTCATATAATCAATTTCATAAGCCTACACCAAAGTCATATGCAGGGCATAAAGTCGAATGAGTAAGGTGAAGCAAATGAAGCTGCACCTTTCATGTGACCTATATTGCTCACCTACTTCTCACAGTAAGAAACCTTAAGGAGTGTTTATGATGTCCTTTCTTCATATGGGAACCCTCTTCTATATCAAACTCAATGACCAGGAGAGCTTCCAGGTTCTTGCCAGGAATTCTGATCCATTAGCCACACTCATTGGTTCAAGGGTAGATGCATGACCAAAATTGGGCCTCTCTAGTACCCCACTTTATTAGCCACTGTTAATTAGTCCAGGGTTGGACATCTTGCCCAGCTGAACTAATGGAATCCCTTCCCTGGCACTTTTAAACTTAGGACCACCCTCTTTGGCAGTGGGGACTAAAGTTGTGAGCGTCAGAAGTTACTGTTGCCATGTTCCCCACTCTATATAGGAAGCCGGTTCACTGGCTTCAGAATTATGCAAATTGAGAGAAAAAGCAGCAAGAATCATGGACAGAATATTCTAGAGGTGTTCAAACTTCTGGTTTCCAATGTTCTGAAAGTCTAATTGCATCTCCACCCTTCTCGTGATTTGCTTGTTCAACTCCTCATGCAAATACATGAGACACTCATACACATTTACAGGAAATTTACCCCGTTGTCAAAGCTTACTTGAATTGAAATTTATCATTTGTAAATAAAATGGTCTTATTTAAAAGGCTTAAAATGATAATATTCAAAATGGTCTCATGGTACACAGAGATTTGTATTAATACGTTTGTGATGAGGGTTTAACTTATAGGATACTTTTCTAACCATCCAGCCATACCAAGCAAAATATATGATCAGCAAGAAATAACTCCTTTATAGAAAAGTGACCTATGTAATTTTTCTTCATACATAAATCCTGCATGATGTAAAAGTAATATTGTCACAAATGTTATTGATCTGTTTCCTCCAGAAAGCTGAACACAGTGAACAATTTCAAAACTCAATTCTTAAGCCATTATTGATTTAGTTGTTTGTTTGTTTATTTGTTTGTCCGAAGTCTTTCTTTACCCACAAAATTGTCTCTACATATCCACTCATGTTGTCTGGGGAACCACAAAATGCAATTACACACACAGAAACACATGCACATCAATGTTCCAGTGACTTCAAAATTATTTCAGGAAAGCAGTAAATTTTGGATCTCAGCCTGTATCAAACTTAGCTAAGCCTTGTTTTAGAGCTGAGAGAGCTTGCGAGAGGGCTTAGTTTCAAAGGTGTAAAGGACACTGGTCTCCACGAATCGGAGGTTACTTAATATAAACCAGTGTGTTTGCATCAGGAAAGAAAAGGCTACACAGGTGGGCCTTCCTGGTAACAGTCACTCATGTGAGAGCCCCAGAGGGACTTTTATAGCTGCCAACACTGAGACTTATGGATTCTGTCAAGAAATTAATGCTGTCATGAAAAAATATGCTTTATGATTTTTATAGCTTGGCATCCACATCCTTTTACAGACCATCTGCCCTATCCTGGTCTCTACCCACCCCCCCACCGCCACCACACACACACACACACACACACACACACACACACTCCATGAGACCAGCTAACTCTAAAGACAAACAGAAGAGAGAAATGTGGATAACTAAGATTTCTTTTTGCATGGCAAAGTTTCTGAGGTGAATAAGATTTCTGTGACGTTAATGCAGATGAAAAGAAATATGGATTGCTTTTACTGGAATGAAGACAGACTCTTAGTATCAGCCTCTCTCATGGAAAACTCTCCTAGGAACATCAAACGGAATGCCATGCCTGGTAGCAGAGGAGAAAAATCTAGCTAGCCTCTCCCATCCTGTCTCTGGCATCAGGTGAGATTTCCAATTGCTCTGAACTAAAGCAGCAGACATAACCCCTAGGAAGTGACTCAGAATCATGCATTTTATTTGACACAAGCTATTGCATTTTTCTTTCTTTCTTTTTTTTTTTTTTTTGAGATGGAGTCTTCCTCTGTCGCCCAGGGCTGGAGTGCAGTAGCATGATCTCGGCTCACTGCAACCTCCGCCTCCCAAGGTCAAGTGATTCTCCTGCCTCAGCCTCCCGAGTAGCTGGGATTACAGGTGTGCACCACCACCACGCCCAACTAATTTTTTGTATTTTTAGTAGAGACGGGGTTCCACAGTGTTAGCCAGGTTCGATCTCCTGACTTCAGGTGATCTACCCGTCTCAGTCTCCCAAACTGTTGGGATTACAGGCATGAGCCACCATGCCTGGCTACTGCATTTTTCTAACCTAACAGAGGTTTTTGTGGGGAAAGAGGAAGAGCCAAGTTAAATAGGGCACTGATGGTAAAATGGATTTTCTCAAAACCAACTTCTCAAAAAATAAGACGTGTGGAGTAACTGTAATCCTTGGCTTTTTGACTGGTGGCAGGTAGGACTTGGCATGGAAGTGGAAGGTTAGTAATTTGAGTTTTATCTTAGCTGATGGAGTTTTTCAAAACTTCACTAAATGCAAATAAAAACTGATGCTGTTATGAATCCCTTAGCAGTATGGAGATACAAGAAATGGAAAGAAAAAGATTCTAATGCATGATCACACACACACTCACACACACATTTACTGACAGTTTACAGCTCTGCAAAAATATTACCATTGCTCAGGGCCTCTTTCCCAATCTGTTTACACTCAACATTGATCACAAGTTCTTTATATTTCCTGAGGCAGACAAGAGTTTTACAAATTTATATAGTTTATTTGATATCCCCAGAGTAATGAATAAAGCATCTCTCATAACCAACTGTGCTCTAATAATGATTTTGGGGGAAAGAAACAGGGTTTCAAAACATAGTCTTTTTTCTGCATATCATCCCAGCTAGAGGGCATAATCAATGTCTCAACAGACTGTGGAGCTTTCTCAGCATCTATGTTCTACGTCTATGTGTCTATGTTCTCCCTAAACAATCTTTTTTTTTTTTTTTTTGAGACAGGGTCTCTGTCACCCAGGCTGTAGTGTAGTCAGCCTCCCAGGCTCAAGCGATTCTCCTACCTCAGCCTCCTGGGACCATGGGCGCATGCCACCACGCCCAGCTAATTTTTTTATTTTTGGTAGACACAGGGTTTCCCCATGTTGCCCAGGCTGGTCTCAAACTCCTGAGCTCAAGCGATCCACACCCGCCTCCACCTCCCAAAGTGCTGGGATTACAGGCGCGAGCCACCGCACCTGGCCTTATATTCCACCTCAAGAATCTTGATTGTGTTCTTAGTCCTCCTCTCTCCTCACCCTGGTAGCTTCCTAAACTTTTTCCCTCTCTAGGAGTTTCTTACCTTTTCCCTCCCAGATAACAGCTTCATAGCTTACAAAAACTTTCAGCTATCTGTGATCCATTTCTCCTCATCCTTCAATTTTAAGCTGCCTATACTGTGCACCAGTTCATGGGTTTCCCCCTCCTTGGATTTACCCTCTTTCTACTTTGGTTCTCTGTCTACCCAGTACTCTTCTCTTACTTCTACCCATCCAAAAGCACACACACTTTTTTTTCTGAGAATACAAGGAAAAGACTCAGATATATGGACTTTAAGGTTTAAAAACACAATATGAAATACTGCAAGGAGAAACTATCTTATTTGACACTCCAACATCTACAACTACCCCTTAACTAAAATAAGCAGTCCATGATTTTTACATGGTGACTTTATTAACCACCTGATGCCTTATCTAGAGAATAACCATAGGAAGAAGTCGGCCCAGGACAGGCCTACTTGGCATCTGTTGTCCCAGCATGATTATAAATACTGTCTCTTGCTTTCACAAACTCACAGTGTCCAATTTGCTGCAAGTCTGAGCAGCAAACTTGTTCAATCACCTTATCTAACTTATATTTTATATAGTTCCAAGCCAGACTAAAACCCTTTGAGGTGATGTATATTTTATTATCTGTAGTAACATTAGAAATATAATGAAAGCATGCATGATTATAAAGTGAAAGAAGGAGAATAAAATAATTAAAAGCAACTTGACTAATCTAAAAACAAACAAGAAATGAGCAAAATAAGCAAAGAACAGGTGGGACAAATAAAAAAGAAACAGATGATAGGCGTAAATAACATTACATCAGTATTCTACCAAATATGTGTACTTTAAGCACTCCAATTAAAAAGCTTGTGAGACTGGAGATTTGGGTTTTTGTTTTGTTTTGTTTTGTTTTAAGACAGAGTCTGGCTGTGCTGCCCAGCATGGAGCGCAGTGGCATGATCTCAGCTCACTGAAACCTCTGCCTCCCAGGTTCAAGTGATTCTCCCGCCTCTGCCTCCTGAGTAGCTGGGATTACACGCACACACCACCACACCTGGCTAATTTTGTATTTTTAGTAGAGACAGGGTTTTACCTTATTGGCCAATCTGGTCTTGAATTCCTGGCCTCAAGTGATCTGCCTGCCTCAGCCTCCCAAAGTGCTGGGATTACAGGTGTCAGTCACCACGCCTGGCCAGATTTAGGCTTTTTTATTTTCACTTCTACTATGTGCTGCTTATAAGAGAGACACAGAAAGTTTGAAGGAAAAAAAAAACAAACAGAAGATTTATTACGTAAACATTTACCAAAAGAAAGATCACCTGCCTCTACCAATATTAGACAAGTACATTTTAAGGGAAGAAGCATTGTTAGGTATCAAAAAGACAGTTTACAATGAAAAAGGGTCAATTCTAAATAAGGATATAACAATCTGAAGATTGTAATCACCAAATAACATAGCCTATAACACATTAAGTTAAACATAACACAACTTAAAAGAAGAAGTAGACAAATGTACATTTCTAGTTAGAGATATTAACACACTTCTCTTAAAAATTGACAATAGATAAGTCAGAAGAGACACTAAATTAAAACAATTAACATACATGCCATGATTAACATATTGTGAAAGAAAAATGAATCTTGGGACCCCAAAATCACTAGGCCAAGGGAAAGTCAAGCTGGGACCTGTGTCAGGCAAAACTGTCTCCCATTTTATTCCTAAATAAAATGGCTAAAATATTTTTAAAAAATAAAGAAAGAAAAAGTTACATAACTCCTTCACAATTTTCCCACAAGATCTTTACTGTAAAAAAGTTCTGTTGAATTTCCCCCCGCAATGTAAATTGTGGCTTATCTTCACAGGTGCGGGACAAGGGACAGAACTCAAAGTCATCCCTCTGCTCACCTGAGACAAATGCCTGTCTCGCTGCTTCCTCTACTCTACTGTTTATATAAAAATTTACATAATTCACTGAGATTCACTCTGATTCACTGAGCCACACTAGGGCATAAGTGATTATTCCTCTACCCACCCCCCACATGTAAATTGTATATTTAGTGAAAGGCTGGCCAAAGACCCCAAAAAATGCAACCTCCTGTCTCTTATCTACCTATGGCCTAGAAGACCCCCACTTCAAGTTGCTCTGCCTTTGTTGACTGAACCAATGTATATCTTACACATATTGATTGATGTCTCATGTCTCTCTAAAATGTACCCCAATTGTACTCTCTAAAATGTACCCCAAATGTACAACCAAGCTGTACCCCAACCACCTTGGGCATATGTTGTCAGGACCTCTTGAGGCTATCAGGGGCACGTCCTTAATCTTAGCAAAATAAACTTTCCAAACTGATTGAGACCTGTCTCAGACACTTTTGGGATCATAAAAGAAAAGAACACCGAACAGCTGTCAAATACACCTTCTTTTAAAATACACACAGAACATTTGCTGAAATTAGCCATAAATTGGGCCTAAGCCAAGTCTCAAAATATTTAGTATTGAAATCTCATAGATTATGTTTTCCAAGCATAGTGGAATAAGCTAGAATTCAATAACAAAAACGTAGCCAGAATACCTTCAAATATTTGGAAACCAACAATCTTAGATATGGGTCATAGAAAAAATCACAATGAAAATTACAAGATATTTTGAACTAAATACTAGTGTAAGTAAGATATACCAAAACTTGTAGACTGCAGCTTAACCCATGTTTTCTGGAAATTTGTAGTTTTAAATAAATATATTATTAAAGAAGAAAGACTGAAAAATCAATGCACTAATAATTCAACTCCAAAAGCTAGAAAATAAACAGCAAATTTAAAACAAAGAATGTAGGATCAATAAAAGAATAAAGAAAATAAATAGAAAACCAACACACAACAGAGAAAAATATAAATGGAGTTTCATTAAAACGAAATGTTGTTTCTTTTCAAAGGTATATAAAATGCATAAACCCAAACAGGACTAAACAAAAAAAAAAAAACAGAGAGAAAGTATAAATAGTCTCAGGAATGAAAAGGAAGCCATTCCTAAGATCCCAGAGACATTAAAAAGAAATAAGAAGAGAGGACAACTCTTCTTTGCAGAAGAATTCCATAGAATATATTATGTACATACTGCCCCTATGGACAGTGAAGCTGAATTCTCTTCTTTCTTTCTTTTTTACTTTTAGGTTCAAGGATACACATGAAGGTTTGTTACATAGGTAAACTTATGTCACGAGGGTTTGTTGTAGAGATTATTTCATCACCCAGGTATTAAGCCCAGTACCCAACCGTTATCTTTTCTGGTCCTCTCCCTCCCCCCACCCTCCTGGGATCAAGTAGACCCCAGTGTCTGTTGCTTCCTTCTTTGTGTTCATAAATTCATATCATTTAGCTCCCACTTACGAGAACCCATCGTATTTGGTTTTCTGTTCCTTCATTAGTTTGCTAAGGATAATAGCCTCCAGCTCCATCCATGTTCTCCTTTTGTTGAATGTAGGCAGGACTTAATGACTCAAATCCAAAGAACAAAATATGGACAGGGAAAAAGAGTAATTCTACAGTGAAGAACCATGGCAGACACCAAACTAATTAGTCAAAAATTACAGAAAGAGCCAGCACATGAATACAAATCTGTGACTTAGCAAAGCCAAGACCCCCAAATCACACCTACCTTACTACAGGAAATACATGTATTTTTCACATTATTAATTTGCCTCCTACAGAATCTTTTCTTTGCTATAATATCTCCTAGTCTTTGTTCTTCTTTTTCTTCTGTTCCTTATAAAACTGTAAAACTGAAACATAAACAGTACCTACAAAATTATTGACATAGGTTGCAAAAGGTGGCCCCAAATGCTTCCCATCTCTGTAAGTAGAATTCTTTACAGTGTGATTTCTGTAGTTACTGCCACCAAGGGTTGGACTCTATTTCCCTTCCACCTGAATGTAGGCTTGGCCCTTATCCTGACTTGGCCAGTGGGACAATAGCAAATATAAGCAGAGACCTGGAACCTTGAGATTATCATGTGAAAGATCTAAATTAGCCTGCTGAAAGAGGAGAGCCCTTAGGCAGCAGTGACAGGCTGCCTCAACTGAGGCCTCCTCTCAGGATCAACCAGTCTGCGAATGCCACATGTGTGGGTGAGGCCCCTGGACACTATCAAGCCCCAGTTGAACCAGTCTCGACTAAAAATCTATAACAAATGTTTATTATTTTAAGTCACTAAGTTTTGGAATGGACTGTTAGACAACAAAAGTTAACTGATACAATCATATTTTCTGCTTTTTATCTCCTTTGAGATAGTCATTCAAAAAGAAAAATCCTATCAATCAGATTCCCACTATTATGGTTTCTTTACAGTACATCTGTGAGTATAGCCATATTCCAGAAATTAGGCCCAATCCTGACCCCAAAAGTTGACATAAGTCCTAGAGCAAATATGCACATGCCCAGCATTGAGTTAGTCTTGCCACAGGTCTTCTCCAGATTTGGGGTCCTCTGCTTCTCCAAGCTCCTGGTTCATTGCCTCTGAGTCAGTCCTTCATTGAAGTAATTTCATTAAATGTCCTAAATACATCCCTATGCCAAGAACTATGCTTGAGGGTAAAGACACAAAGAATAAGACACAACTCTGCTCTTGAGAAGGTATTGAGATGGTGTTGAGATGGAGCAGGGACCCCTCTTAGAGGCCTGCCAGGGTACCACAAGCATGGAAATAAAGGACAAACTTGAGTTCCTTCAAGGAAATTCCAGGTACCTAGCCAGCTCCGAGAAGTAAATGAGCAATCTGATAAGCAAGAAAGTAATAATAGTTTAAAACAATAGCCAAG